>NC_026007.2:38580219-38740302 GCF_000442705.2 Elaeis guineensis | reverse complement strand
GGGAAGGCTTCTGCGTGGAAAAATTCATGAGAACTTGTTTCTCGTGAATTCAAATAGGCACAGGTGTGGTGAGGTGGCGCAGGGAGATAGTCAAGGTGGTTTCAAATTTAAATCAACCTAATTGAACCAACCTTATTTATAGATTAGCCACAATTAGACTAAATTAAACCCAACATAATTAGGCTTAAATAGGCTCAATAAAATCTTAATCAAATCAATAATTAACTAAGCCCAACCCTTGATCAATCAGGGACCAAACCACCTTGGTGATTAGGTCAACTCTTAACCTAATCGGGTCAAACCCAACTGAATCCAATTCAATTAGACTTGATCCAAAAATAATTACTCAATCAAATTGAGTTAATTAGTAATCAAATCACTAATTAAACCTCTCATAAATACTGAGTCCAAATTCGATGGGCAATCGATCATCAAAATCTATCGATATGAAACCTTGATTGAAGAGTCCCAAACCAGTGGGACTCTTGACCCCGATACCCAAAATATGTGGAACTCATGATCAGAGAATCTTGATTCTCGATCACAGAGTCTCAGACACTAGGACTCAGAGTCTTCGAGCATTAGGACTCTTGATCGAAGAGTCTCAATCTAGTGGGACTCTTCACAGCCATCAGATCAGATAGGAACCTCTAATGTGTATGACCCCGCAGGTTTGAAACTAAGCTGGTAGCATAAGAATCAATTCTTTACTAATCGAAGTGACCATCTAGTAATGGTACCCGATGTTCGGATAATCAAATAGTCAAATCGCAACACTCAGAACCTAGCGAATATGGTTACTGTATAATTCATCCCTTTTGACCCTTGTGTATAGGATGACTCAGGGTTAAACTGTCAACCCTGATCAGATCATCTGAATCATGCTCAACTCAAATAGTCCTGTGACTCTCATTAGGACTACCCTGACCAAGGTTTTGCTAAATTGAAACATGACTATACACAGCTCCTGAACTAGAGTGGTCAATCCCATCTTGCAACATGCACCGACAAGTCAAGTACTTGACTACACCCAGCAGCCTTCCGTCACTGAATTAGAAATTCAGATAGTCTAGTGCCTAAGTGCAGTGAGTTGCTTGCAAGTCACTGTGGCAGTCTCAGGTCAGAGGGATAGTTATACCCATATCCCATCAGAGCAAATCTTGACAGCAGAAAAAGCTCTGGAGTCGGTCATGTTCAGTGCAGATGTACCCTTATATCTCACCTGTATGCCATACCAGTATCTCCACACTCCTTGGTTAAGAGGACAACCAACCCATATGGCACACAACGACCTATGCTTGATAAACATTGTTGTCCTTGGTAACAACGTATCATTTGGTCGCGAACATGTTTAAGGACTAAACGACAAATCCTCCTTTGTCGAGTTTAAATAGTCCTAAGGACTTCACCACAATACAAGAGTTCATTAGAAGATGAAATAATTTGTGATGAAAAATACCAAAATAATTTTTATTTAATTTATAATTTATATAATAATACAAGAAAGAGCACAACCGTCAACAGACTGACGATTGGCTTTAGGATACTATTCCCAACAATCTCCCACTTGGCCTAAAGTCAATCGGTGCAGTATCTAATATCCATCTTCGACTTGAAGTCATCGAACTCCTTCACCGCAATGGCTTTAGTGAATGGGTCGGCTAGGTTCTCCTTTCCATCGATCTTCTGAAGGTCGACGTCACCTCTATCTATGATTTTTCGGATAAGATGGTAGCGGTTCAGAATATGTTTCATCTGCTGGTGTGCCTTCGGTTCCTTCGCCTGAGCAATGGCTCCAGAGCTGTCACAGTAGAGCAGAACTGGACCAACAAGGGAGGGTGCTACTCCAAGCTCGATGAGGAATTTTTTCAGCCACACCGCTTCTTTGGCAGCATCTGATGCAGCGACATACTCTGTCTCGCAAACTGAATCAGCCACAGTGTGCTGCTTGGAACTCTTCCAGCAGATAGCCCCACCATTAAGGGTAAAAATAAATTCGGACACACTCTTACTGTCATCGTGATCAGACTGGAAACTAGAGTCTGTAAACCCTATAAGTCTTAAGTCGATTCACCATAAACAAGCCACTGGTCCTTAGTATTTCTTAAATACTTCAGGATGGTTTTAACAACCCTCCAGTGATTCTCCCTGGATCAGATTGGTATTTACTCACTACCCCTAGTAAGTATGCCACATCTGATCGTATACATGTTATGGCGTACATGATAGATCCCACTGCCGAAGCATATGGAATTCTATCCATACGCTCTCTCTCTTGAGGTGTTGTCGGACAATTCTTCTTCGAGAGAGAAATTCCATGGCCTATCGGTAGATAGCCTTTCTTGAATTCTCCATGCTGAACCTCTTCAGCATAGTATCAATGTACGTGGACTGAGATAAGCCAAGCAACCTTTTAGATCTATCCCTATAGATCCTCATTCCTAGAATGTAGGAAGCTTCTCCAAGATCCTTCATGGAGAACTGTGATGACAGCCAAATCTTTATTCCTTGTAATGCAGGGACATCATTTTCGATTAAGAGAATATCATCTACATATAATATCAGAAATACCACTACTAGACCATTAGCCCACTTATAAATGCAGGGCTCTTCTCTGTTCTTAACGAAGCCATACGTCTTGATCGTCCTATCAAAATGTATGTTCCAACTCCGAGATGCCTGCTTAAGTCCATAAATGGACCTCTGTAGCCTGCACACCTTAGACTCATTTGTAGATGTGAACCCTTCAGGTTGTATCATATACACCTCTTCGTAAAGCTCTCCATTTAGGAAAGCTGTCTTCACATCCATCTGCCAAATTTTATAGTCCAGATGGGCAGCTATCGCAAGCATAATCCGAATGGATTTGAGCATTGCCACAGGAGAAAACATCTCGTCATAGTCTATACCATAACATTGACGATATCCCTTGGCAACCAAACGGCTTTATAAGTCTCCACATTTCCGTCTGCACCCCTCTTCCTCTTGAAGACCCACTTACACCCTATGGGTTTTACTCCTTCGGGTGGATCAACTAATGTCCACATATCGTTGACCTTTATGGACTTCATTTCGGATTTCATGACCTCTAGCCATTTCTCAGAGTCAGGTCTCTGTATTGCATCCATGTAGGTGATTGGATCCTCATCATTTTCATCAAGTTTGACAGGATCGCCGTCCGGACCAAGAAACCATAGTATCTGTCCGGTTGACGTGGTACTCTACCAGACCACCTTAAGGGTGTAGGAACAATGGGCTCCGAATCTGATCTAACCAAATCCGGTTTAGGTTCAGCAACTTTTGTCAGTTTTTCCACCTGCCAAACTTCCTCAAGTTCGACCTTAGAGGCAACAGTCCCTTATCAAGGAACTTCTTTTCTAAAAAAATTACCTTAAGGCTGACAAACACCTTTTGCTCATCAGCTAGGTAGAAATAATACCCTTTGGTCTCTTTTGGTACCCTATAAAATAACACTTGTCAGACCTAGGTCCAAGTTTGTCCATAATTAAACATTTAACATAAGCCAGACACCCCCAAACCTTAAGGTGTGAGAGTACTGGCTTACGTTTTATCCATATCTCATAATGCATTTTGGTTACAAACTTACTCGAAACCCTATTTAGAAGGTAACAAGCCAATTCAAGCGCATATCCGCAGAGAAAGATCGGCAGACCAGCAAACCCCATCATAGATCGAACCATATCCAACAAGGCCCGATTCCTCCTTTCAGACACACCATTATGCTGTGGTGTTCCAGGAGGAGTCCACTGAGAGAGAATCCCATTCTCTCCAAGATATGTCAGAAACTCATTGGAAAGATATTCACCTCCTCGATCAGATCGAAGAGTTTTAATATACTTCTCAGTTTATTTTTGTACCTCATTTCGAAATAGTTTGAATATTTCAAACAACTCCGACTTATGCTTCATTAAGTAGACATACCCATACCTCGATAGATCGTCTGTGAAGGTTATGAAGTAGAAATATCTATCTCTTGCACTTGAGCTCATAGGTCCACATACATCAGAATGTATCAGACCGAAGAGTTCACTGGCTCCTCACCTTTTTCAGTAAAAGGTGATTTGGTCATCTTCCCAAGAAGACAGGACTCACAGGTTGGAAGTGATTCACAATCATCAACTTCAAAAATTCTTCTTGAGCCAACCTGTTTATCCTGTTCTTATTGATATGACCTAGCCTACAGTGCCAAAGGTAGACTTTTGACATATTATCCATTCTAGGATGTTTACCAGAGGTTTGAACCATATTAACAGGCAGTGATAGTAAGTAAATTTCTTTATTTAGTTGTCCAATAAACATTGTAACACCATTCAAAATAATATTACAAATATTTTTTTTATTAAAAATTCATAACTGTACATGGCCAAAAGGCCTACAGAAATAATATTTAATAAAAAATTTGGATAATAGTGATATTCACTCAGAATTATATTACGAGAGTTGATTACAAGGTTCATGATTCTTAAAGCTAGAACTGGAACTTTGCTTCCATCTCTAACGTTCAGGAACCTCTCGCCTTCATCAAATTTCCTACTGACCTGTAGACCCTGTATCGAATTATAGATATGATAAGAGCTTCTGGTATCCAATACCCAGGTAGTAGTATCACAAATGAAAAAGTTACAAGGTGTTATCATATAATTATTTGCTTCTTCTTCGGCCTGTTCGGATCCAGGGAGGCAATGTATAGAGGACAGTTCCTCTTCCAGTGCCCCTGCTTCTTGCAAAAGAAGCACTCCACCTGGCTTTGATCAGACTTATGCTTCTTGGTCTGACCCTGTGCAGACATCCCTGCATGCGGCTGCACCTTCTTATTCTTCTTCTTCTTGTTCTTCTTCCCTTTCTTAAAGGGTCGAAGATCAGAAGAAGACCCTCCCACAACATTCACCGACTCCTTATGGAGCTGGTGGTCCTTCTCAAAGTTCTACAGCAACCCCAACAAGCCGTGGTAGTTCACTGCAGGTTTTGTCATCCGAAAATGAGTAAGGGAGGAAGGACTTGGGCAAAGAATTAAGGATCGCATCCTTACCGAGCTGCTCGTGCAAGGGAAAGCCCAGTTTACTTAGGTGCTCAATCATTTCGATCATGTACAGTACATGATCAGTGACTGAGGCCCCATCCCTCATCTGAGTATTGAAAATAGCACAACTAGTTTTGTGCCTTTCAACATCGTCAGGCATGCCAAAGGAGTCATTCAACATTTGAAGCATGTCCTACGGCTGGGCATTCTCGAACCTGTGGCTGAACTCATCATTCATTGCCGCCAGCATTATGCACTGAACGGTGGTGCAGTCGTTGAGCCACTTCTGATAAGTGTCTCAGACCGTCCCTCTAGCGTTCGTGGCTAGCTCCTCAGGTGCCGGATCCATTACTACATAAAGGATCCATTCATCCTCAAGGACAATTTTTAATTTTTGATACCAGCTATCGAAATTAGATCCCATGAGCTTGTCATTATCTAATAATGACCAAAGCGATAGAGTAGTGGCCATAGCTGCATAAAGAAAAATCAGACCTTTATTAGTATATAAATTATTAATACTAAAGACATGGATTTTTGTCTAAAGTTTCTCCCAATATTTTTACGAACTGGCAGCCTCAACCTCCAATTCGAGGAATTACTTTAATTCTTTAGTGGGTACTAGAATCCACACAGACTACACACGAGCCTAACTTTGGTTGGTCAACCCATGTACATCTATGGGTAGGTTCATAACCAATTATTTCTCTAAATAATTTCTAGTAATTAATTTTGCCCTAGAACCTAATCAGTAGGCTTTGGCCTCCACTGAAAAGATCTGGTTATGTCCAACCATTAACATGACTTGATTTGATGAATCTGACCAATAAATGATCAGGCCCGACTTTGACCGGCCAACCTGACCGCCATCAGAAAGACTCAACCAAATGATCATATTATGAATGATAATTCCATTAGTCAATAAGCACCAGACCTTTGGGCCTCCAGTGATTATTAAACTAATGGACTCATTATCACTTACTTAATGGGAGGCTATGACTTAGTTATCACTATAACTTAATCATTTTTAGGGACCTAATATTTTTTGAGAATTTTATTAAAGGATAGAAGAGAAGAAATTAACCAGCCAATTTCAATCCTCCCACTAACTTCACCAAGTTAGATTAAAAAGGATTTAATTAAAGCCGACATTAGGAGCACCTAAATCAGTCACACTGATTTACCTAATGACATGGGTGAGCCCTAATCACCAAGTGATCTAATCAAAACCTAACTAACCAGGTTGGCCAGGTAAGTGAGATCAGTGGAAGGGATATGTCATTGACTCGTCAGAGATCGAATCAATGCAAGTAGCTCCCAGTTAAAAACCACTGGTCAGACTGCCGAACTTACCTTAGACACCAACCAGTTCATTAGTTTTAATTTGATCAACTTAGTAAATAGGGTTTCACCGTGTAGCCTTGAATTAAGTCTATCTTGGTCTAGTTAAAGATATGGACCCATTCAACTACAACAATTGGAGTTGAGTCTAGAGTGTCCTTGATATAATCTAATTCAACTTTTGATTAGATTTGATCAATTACTCTAATTTAGTCCATTTTTTTAAGCTAACCTTAGGTCTAACCCAATTATGGACTTAATCCATCTAACCCATTGACCCACAAGTTCATGCAATTATCTTAGGTCTTAAATCATAATTCTAGACCAACTAGACAATACTTAATTCTTTTAATTAAGTATTTGGGTTGATGGGTCAGTGTTTGGCATTTCAAAAATAATTTTCAAATTTGAAAGGTTTCATTTTCTGTTCACCAAATGTGTTGACTCATTTCACAAACGGATCAGCACATTTCATAAACAGCAATCCTATTGCTAATTACATAACAGAAAATAACTCAATCAAAATAAATCATGAATATTCCTTTAGATCTAATCTAACACATTCATGATAAATTTTATAATTGAACCTTTACAACTAAGTCCTTTCGCTGCTTCGTCTACATGGGATATAATCGCTCGGCACCCCTACTGCCATAGGAGAACCCCATCGAATGGGATGAGAGAGCCTTTAAACCCTACTTTTCTCCTATGACCGGATGACCATGGCAACCAACCTAATTGGACTACTTGCTACTTGGATCAAGTATATCTAAATATACCAATTTCAAAATTTAAATTTCAAATTTTAAATTTCAAACAAATTTCAAATTTAAAATTTTTGAATTTCAAATTTTGAATTTTGAATTTTAAATTTTAAATTTTAAATAAATTTTAAATTTTAAATTTTAAATTTAAACTTTTAGATTACTACTTAATCTTTGCATGCAAATGTATATCATATTTTAGAACCTACTCTGATACCATTTGAAGTGAATTTCAGTACAGGGGTAAAACGATAATTTTAAAATTTTTTAAAATTATAATTTTATAGTAAAAATTATTAATTAATATAATTAATTAACATGTATTAACTCTATACAAGGATCTAAATATGATATGTATAGCATGCATTTAAATTTGAAATTTAAACTTCTACAGTAAACATTTTACTATTATGTGTTCAGAACATATTACCTTCGTACAGGTAGTCGATCGCTGCAGTCTGATCACCGTTGGAAAGGTTTGATCATCACAATATAGCCATACAGTATGTCTGGCCTCCGTGGATCATCCACACGAAGCTCCCGATCTGATCGGCTCCTCACGAATGCTAGTTTATTGCAGAACCCTTTCGATGGCCGATGCTGATCGAACTCCTTCGATCGGTGTCTGTCGACTCCTCGGATACTCTGATTCATTAGCAAGAACTTGAGAGATTGATGAAGCTCTCCTTGAAGTTTGGTGGGCTCACGACACTCGTAGCTCACCTTCTCACTTCTCGAACCCTAGGCAGAAACCTTAGGATACTCACAAAAGACCCTGCGCCCTTTCTCTCTTCTTTTCTTTTCTTTTCTTTTCTTTTCTTTTCTCATGCATAGAGCCTTTCTCACGCCATCCTTTCTCTCTTGAATCAGATATACGCATGCCCCACCTTCTCTTTCTTTTTAAAATGGTGCAAGACCGCATCTTTACAGTGTTTTCACTGCATGAGAGGATAAAGCTAGGTGGTTGTTCACTTGAATTCAAATCGAATTTGAATTCAAATGCCAACCAACCAATCTTTATCCACTCTAAGCGTGAGAAGAAGGGGGTGTGAGTTCTTTATGCGTGGAGAATTTACATGAGAAACTTTTTCTCGTGTAGAGTAAGTGGCGCACAAGTGGATAAGGTGGCGCATGAGATTAGTTGCCCATTCAAATTCAAACATCATTTGAATTTGAATGGCCAACCAACCATCTTTATCCACTCAAAATGATGCACACAGGTGAGGCGTGGGAAGGCTTCTGCATGGGAGAAAATTCATGAGAATTTGTTTCTCGTAAATTCAAATAGGTGCAGGTGAGGTGAGGTGGCGCAGGGAGATAAGTCAAGGTGGTTTCAAATATTAAATCAACCTAATTGAACCAACCTTATTAAAATAGGTTAGGCATAATTAGACTAAATTAAACCCAACATAATTAGGCTTAATTAGGCTCAATAAAATCTAATCAAATTAGGAATTGACTAAGCCCAATCCTTGATCAGATCAGAGACCAAACCACCTTGACGATTAGGTCAACTCTTAACCTAATCGGGTCAAACCCAACTGAATCTAATTCAATTGGACTTGATCTAAAAATAATTACTTAATCAAATTGAGTTAATTAGTGATCAAATTACTAATTAAATTTCTCATAAATACTGAGTCTAAATTCGATGGGCAATCGGTCATCAAAGTCCATTGATATGAAATCTTGATCGAAGAGTCCCAAACCAGTGGGACTCTTGACTCCGGTACCCAAAATATGTGGAACTCAAGATCAGAGAATCTTGATTCTCGATCACAGAGTTCAGACACATAGGACTCAGAGTCTCCAAGCATTAGGACTCTTGGTCGAAGAGTCCCAATCCAGTGGGACTCTTCACCAGCCATCAGATCAGATAGGAACCTCTAATGTGTATGACCCCACAGGTTCGAACCTAAGCCGGTAGCACAGGAACCAATTTCTGTACTAATCAAAGTGATCATCTAGTAATAGTATCCGACATCCAGATAGGTCGAATAGTCACAATCACAACACTCAGAACCTACGCGAATATGGTTACTGTATAATTCATCCCTTTTGACCCCTGTGTATAGGATGACTCAGGGTTAAACTGTCAACCCTGATCAGATCATCCGAATCATGCTCAACTCAAATAGTCCTATGACTCCTCACTAGGACTACCCTGACCAAGATTTTCTAAATTGAACACGACTGTACATAGCTCCTGAACTGGAGTGGTCAATCCCATCTTGACACACGCACCGACAAATCAAGTACTTGACTACACCCAGCAGCCTTCCATCACTGAATTAAAAATTCAGGTTGTCCAGTGCCTAAGTGCAGTGAGTTTCTTGCAAGTCACTGTGGCAGTCTCAGGTTGGAGGGACAGTTATACCCATATCCCATCAAAGCAAATCTTGACAGCAAAAAAGCTCCGAAGTCGGTCACATTCAGTGCAGATGTACCCTTACATCTCACCTGTATGCCATACCAGTGTCTCCACACTCCTTGGTTAAGAGGACAACCAACCCATATGGCACACAACGACCTATACTTGATAAACGTTGTTGTCCTTTGTTGCCCAGCTATGCAACCCAAGAGGGGGGGTGAATTGGGTTTCTAAAAATTTTGAACTTAACTAATGACTTATGAAAAATATTTGTCAATAGCTAAATGAATGAAGAGAATAACTTAATTTAAGATTAATTGCCAAAAGCAAGAATGCAAGGAAATAATGAAGAGTTAAAGAGAAGCAATTATGCACACCACAAACAAGAGGATTTATAGTGGTTCGGTGCCAACCTTGCACCTACATCCACTTCCCAAGCTCCTACTTGGAAATTCAATCCACTAAACTTGTATTCAACCCGAATACAAACGTCGAAACTCCGACACTAGCTATCCCAAGCTAGTCCACTTGTTTCTCGGGTACAAGCCAACCCAATACACTCCGATTCTAGGTTCGGATCAACCTTCCCTTGTTTTGGAACCCCTCCAAAAAAAAATAATCACTCAAAATGAGTAAAATAATTTATAGCACAAATAAGTACAAGAAAAGCTCCTTTAATGAGCGAATATAACTTTAAATACACTTTACTCAAGAGAAGAAGCCCCTTTTTGGATTTCCTCAAGGTGGATGGAGAATTGATTGAGCGCTTGAGGAGTTGGTGAGTTTGGATTGATGGCTTCTTGAAAGCTTTAAATGAGCTCTTGATTAGGTCTGAAAAGTTGGCTTGAGAAATCCTTTTTCAAATTTTCTCTCTTGAATGCTCTTGAATGCTCTCTTGAATGCTCTTCTTTTTCTTTTCAATCTCTTCTTTTTCTTCTTTGTTTCCCACCTTTTGAATCCTTTTATAGCTTTAAAAAATAGAGAAAAATATTCTAGGCTGAAAAAGAGCCATTAGACCATATTAAATGAGCATTAAAAGCACTTAAAATGGGTTAAAAACTAGCCGTTGTGGAAAAATCCCGTCACAGGGGTCGACTCATGAGTCGACTCATGCCTCAGGGGTCGACTCATGAGTCGACCTCTGTTGAAGCAACCAGAAAACATGGTTCTGTAATTTTTGGCTAAAATGCAGGGGTCGACTCATGAGTCGACTCATGCCTTGAGGGTCGACTCATGAGTCGACTCTCAGGCCGTGCCAAGCCAAAAATTCTGCGTGCCAAACTGCTCATTGTGCCATGAGCTGACTCATGGGTCGACTCATGGATTTCAAACATGCATAACTTCAAAAATACAAGTCCAAAAATAATAAAATTTTCCCAATAGATCACAAATCTTTTGTTCTACCAAATGATACTATTAAATCAGGGTTTTGGTAAAATTATGATTTTGCCCCTGAAGAGCACAAAGACTTTTCCAAATAAAAAATATTGGTACCCCTTCAATCTGCTTTGTAATCATCAAAATCAATCTAGGGAGCAACAATCTCCCCCTTTTTGATGATGACAAAACACTTGAAAAAAGCATTTATGTGAATCATGAATTTCAAAAGGATACATTATAAGTGCATTTGCTTGAAAAGAATATTGATTCTTTTGGCATGTGATACAAATGGTCATATGCATAAATGGTTTGCCCATTTGCTTAAAGATTTGAAAATTTGCTCATTGGATTATGTGATTTTGGTGTTAGAGCAGAAAATTTAGTTTTTGTTATCAGAGCAAGTTGTATCTTGAAAATTTGCTCATTCTCATTTGATTATTTAGTTTTAGTATCAGAGCAAAAATAATTGAGTGTACCAATGCATGTCTAAGAATTAATTTATAAAGTATATCAGAGCATGTTAAACTTAAGATGTATCAGAGCAAGTTAAATTTTAAGGCATATCAGAGCATTTTTAAAGAAGTAATTTTAAAGGTTGCTCATTTGCATTGTACTTAGCAATTTACTCATGGTATTTTTAAGTCATTTAATAATTTTACTTTTGATATTGTTCTTTAATTTCTCCCCAATTCATTCATTTTATTTTCAAGTCTTTTAATAATTTATAATTTTGCTTTTGATATGTTTCTTTTTTCTTTTAATTTCATTCTTCCCCTTTTTGATATCATCAAACATTGTTAACTCCCCTTTTAATTTCTCTTTAGAGTTTCTTCAAACTTCTAGTGCTAATCATTAATGTTTGCTCCCCCTGAATACAGCAATCATTAACCAAAATATGCCATAGATTACCATAGATATGAATCATCAACAAAGAGAAGTTGTTTCAACAATGAGAAGATATATAACCAAAAGATGATTGACATCATTACAAAGAGTAGATATATGAGTAAAAGATGATTAAAACATAGTTGTTTCAATACAATTTCATAACATAAAAGTCAGCTAGCTAATGTCATTACATGGCCCCAAAATATAGATCCTAGAAAGAACAAGAGACTAACACCTAGGATCTAGTAAAGCTCATGACTAGATGGATCGGAGTCATCAGAGATAGGATGAGGAGATGATGGATCTCGACCAGAAGAACATCCTCTACCCCGTCTGCTTCTGGCACGAGTAGGTGAGCGAGATGAACTAGGAGGCTGAGAACGTTGAGAGGCCAAGGACTGGACTGAAAGAGTGAGTCTGATGGAATCAAGAACGTTCAGTGCTCTCGAAACAGACTGAAGTAGAGCAGTGAACTGAGTAGATGCATGCTCACTCGAGCCTCTGATCTCTCTCCTCAATAACTCATAACCACCCTCCAATGCACCTCTGAGCCTGCCAGCCTCTGCAGTAAGGTCTGTGACCTCAATAGAGCTCTCCTGTGGCTGAGGATGGGCCAAAGCTAAGACTTGCCCCTACAAGTCAAGAACTCTCCCAGTCAGTCTCCAAATGCTGTCCTCGAGCTGCTGAATCCGAATAGACTGATCTGAGATCAACTGAAATACAGTGGAGATATGGGGAATCAAGGTCAGATTAGATGAAGTGGACCCTGGTGTAAATGTAGTAGTGCTCCACTATCAGATAGCAAGGAAGCCACACGCTGAGATATCTGCTCGATCTGATCATCAGCCAATCTGAACTCTGAAGGAGGTGCTCTACTCTCTGGCTGATGTACTGGTGTGTGCCTCCTGGTGAACTCTGAAGGGCCAGCCTTTGGGTCTGGAACGAACTGGATATCTGGAGATGCAGCCCTGAAGTCATGGAGAGGAGATGAGGGACCTTCTTCTTCAGCTCTGTCTTCTACTCTGTCCTCAGCTCTCTCCTCAGAACCCTTGATCCAACCACCATCAGTTTTAGTAAATCCCATGCGGTGCAGAGTATGTTGGTTGATGATGTCTACGTGAGAAAGCTTAGCAGATGCCTCCCCTCAAAACTGACTCCAAACCTCCTGAAAACTAGTGTAAGGGCCATACCAAAAGGCAGATGTGCCTTGGATCTGTTCAGTGTCTCTTTCATGGCCTCAATCATTAAAGCAGGGAGGTTCAATGGGATTTGAGTGATCACATGAAACATTATACAAATATCTCTGCCAGAAAGGAGGTCATGCCTACCACTCCTAGGGAAGAAGAGCTTTGTCACTAAGTGATGTAAGATCCTCATTTCAATTGACAAAATTTTGGCTTCCAATTTATTCAAACTTCCCGAGTAGGTTCCTCCTAGAATTACACTGATTCCCTCTTCCTTCACTGGGAGTTCCATGTAAGAATATCCCTCACAGGGCAAATGAAGTATCTCTCCCAAAATAACAGGATCCAGACAAATATCAACTCCCTTAACTGTAGAAGTCACTGTTCCATTCCCATAATGCAGATTTTGATAAAATTCTCTAACTAGGTCTACAAAAGTGACTTCCTTGAGAGAGCAGTAGAAACCCCAACCCTGGTTTTTTATCTTTGTTCCAAAGGTGAAACCCTCTTTTTCAAAGAATCTAAAGTCCACATTCTTTCCGGTTTCAACCTTCCTATCAGATAGAGGGATTTTACTAGGGCTAAGGGGTGACAGAGAGGGACCTTGAGCTGACACAGAAGCCGGAATGGGAGCAATGGAGGACTGAGCAGCTTGTCTTTTTCTGCGGACGTTTTCTTCTAGCTCACGGACCGATTTTTTTCTCTGAGGGAGCTTTTTCTTTGGAGCCATTCTCACCACAGCAGCAGGCAGGGAGACTCGAAGGATCAAGTGGATGAGTAGAAGAAGGGTTACAAAAGGATGGAGAGGGATTTTGGCGGAGAGAAGAGGCAGTTTTGAGAAGAACGGTGGAGACTAGGGCACGCTCCAACCGCTTCAATCAAAGGGGAAAGACGCGAAAATCTCCTTTCCTAGGTGGTGATTTGTGGTGGAGAGGAGAAGGGAGAACAATCTTGAGCTAAATCCTTGGTTTTGGAGAGAATGAGGATGAGGATGGCGGTTCTTGGAGGGAGGAAGACGAAGAGAATGAGTCGGCTCATGAACAGGCTTCAAATTAAAAAGAAAGAGCCCGTGGGAAGTTGGCAATAATTTCAAGTATGCCCTAGGGTCGACCCTAGGGGGTCGACTTATGAAACTCAAAAATTCAGAAAAAAAATGAATAAATTTTGAAAAAATTTAAAATTTTGGAAGAAGGAATTTTGCTCAGAGACAAATTTTAAGAATGATAATCTTGAGCTTTTGGGACCAAGAGAGATGATGAAAATTGAGCTCAAAGAATTTTTGACATCAAATCTTTGGAATTGGAGAAATATTTAGGCATAAGGATCTAGAATTCCTAGATTTCTCCTAATTTCACAGAATCTATCCTCACTAAGGGCCTTTGTAAAGATATCAGCTAATTGATTTTCAGTGCAAACATATTCAAGAATTATATTTTTATTTTGAACATGTTCTCTTATAAAATGATGTCTTATTTCAATATGTTTGGACCTTGAGTGTTGAATTAGATTTTTAGATAGATTTATGGCACTTGTGTTGTCACATCTTATTGGTGTTTCATTAAGTTTGATTCCAAAGTCTTCGAGTTGTTGCTTAATCCATAAGATTTGAGCACAACAACTTCTAGCTGCAATGTATTCGGCCTCAGCCGTAGACAGTGCTATCGAATTTTATTTCTTGCTAAACCAGGAGATTAGGTTAACTCCAAAAATTGGCAAGTTCCACTTGTGCTTTTTCTATCTAATCTACATCCAGCAAAATCAGCATCTGAATATCCTAATAAACCAATTAGTGAGTCCTTAGAGTACCATAACCCTAGAGTTTGAGTACCATTCAAGTATCTAAGGATTCTTTTAACAGCATTCAAATGAGATTCTTTAGGATTAGATTGATATCTAGCACACAAACAAACACTAAACATGATATCAGGCCTACTTGCAGTTAAATATAATAAAGAGCCAATCATACCTCTATAGTATTTTAAGTCTACACATTTACCTTCATCATCCTTGTCAAGCTTACATGAGGGGCTCATGGGTGTGCCAATTGGTTTGGAGTTCTCCATTCCAAATCTTTTGAGTAGTTCCTTGGTGTACTTGCTTTGGGTGATGGAGATTCCCTCTTTTGTTTGTTTGATTTGGAGTCCGAGGAAGAAGGTAAGTTCTCCCATCATGCTCATCTCGAACTCCCCCTGCATGAGCTTAGCAAAGTCTTGACAAAGAGATTCATTAGTAGACCCAAAAATTATGTCATCAACATAAATTTGTATTACTAACATATCATTTTGATTTCTTTTAATAAAGAGGGTTGTATCTACATTACCTCTTGAAAAATCATTATTCAGTAAAAATTTGCTTAGCCTATCATACCAAGCCCTAGGTGCTTGTTTTAATCCATATAAAGCTTTATTTAATTTAAAAACATGATTAGGAAAAGCATGATTTTTAAATCCCGGGGGTTGTTCTACATAGACTTCTTCAGCAATATATCCATTTAAAAAAGCACTTTTGACATCCATTTGAAATAATTTGAATTTCATAAAGCAAGCATATGCAAGTAGAAGTCTAATGGCTTCTAATCTAGCAACAGGTGCAAAGGTCTCATCAAAATCAATTCTTTCTTCTTGATTATATCCTTTAGCAACCAATCTTGCTTTATTTCTAATTACATTACCATGCTCATCTAATTTGTTCCTAAAGACCCATTTTGTGCCAATTATTGAATAATTTTTAGGTCTTGATACTAAAGTCCAAACATTATTTCTTTCAAATTGATTAAGTTCCTCTTGCATTGCATTAATCCAATTATGATCATTTTCAGCTTCTTCAATAGTTTTAGGTTCAAGATGAGATACAAAAGCACAATGATTAAATACATCTCTAAGTGAAGAACGAGTTTTTATCCCATGCATAGGATCACCAATAATTAACTCCTTAGGGTGATTGTGAACATACCTCCATTCCTTGGGTAGGTCATTTGTACCTTGAGGTTGTTCTTGAATTTCTTCACCTCTCTCATCTTGTTTGTCTTCTTGTTCCTCGTCCTCTTGAGTTGTTGAATCTTTCAGAGTGATCTCCTTCATTCCTTCTATTAGAGGATCTGCATCATCAATACCCTCATTCTTCCTTGAAGGAAGATCGTTAGATTCATCAAAAACAACATGTATGGACTCCTCTACTACTAAAGTTCTTTTGTTAAAAACTCTAAAAGCTTTACTAGTAGAGGAGTAACCAAGAAAGATTGCTTCATCTGATTTTGCATCAAATTTATCAAGTCTTTCTTTACCATTATTTAGTACAAAACATCGGCAGCCAAAAACATGAAAATATGCAATATTCGGTTTTCTTTCTTTCCAAAGTTCATAGGGGGTTTTCTTTAAAATTTGTCTAATCAAAGCACGATTTAAAATGTAACATGCTGTGTTAATTGCTTCCGCCCAAAAATATCTTGGAAGGTTGCTTTCACAAAGCATGGTACGGGCCATTTCTTCTAAGGTTCTGTTTTTCCTTTCAACTACCCCATTTTGTTGGGGTGTCCTAGGAGCAGAGAAGTTATGGCCAATTCCATTTTCATCACAAAAGTTTTCAAAGTCTTGATTTTCAAATTCAGTTCCATGATCGCTTCGAATATTTTGAATTGAAAATCCTTTTTCATTGGTGACTTTTCGATAAAATTTAGTGAAAATATGAAAAGTTTCATCTTTGTGTGCTAAAAAGAAAACCCAAGTAAAACGAGAGTAATCATCTATAATTATAAAACCATATCGTTTTTCTCCTAGACTAGTGGTTCTAGTTGGTCTAAATAAGTCCATATGCAAAAGCTCTAAAGGTCTAGAAGTTGAAACAATATTTTTGGATTTAAATGAAATTCGTGTTTGTTTACCTAGTTGGCATGCATCACAAATTCTATCTTTTTCAAAATTCAGTTTAGGCAAGCCAAGAACTAATTCTTTCTTAATTAATTTTGAAAGAGAATGCATGCTAATGTGTGCAAGTCTACGATGCCAAAGCCAACTAGTCTCATTAACTTTAGCATTCAAGGATACTAGGCATTGCATGTTTATTTTGGCTAAATCATTTAAATCTACCATATAAACATTGCCATGTCTATGTCCAATAAATTTAATGCCATCGTTAATAGGACTAATTACAATGCAAACAGATGATTCAAAAACAACTTTATACCCTTTATCACAAAATTGACTAATGCTTAGTAAATTATGCTTTAAACCATTAACTAGCAAAATATTTTCAATATATTTGGAGGGAGTGATACCAATGTTACCTATCCCGATGATCTTTCCTTTGCCATTGTCTCCAAAGGTGACCATCCCTCCATCCTTAGCATCAAGCGTGATGAATTGTGATTCATCACCAGTCATGTGTCTCGAGCATCCACTGTCAAGATACCATTTCCTGTTTCCTCCTTGGGATGCTAGACACACCTGCAAGCAAAAGTCAAGTTTTTGTTTTAGGTACCCAAGCTTTCTTGGGTCCTTTTTGGTTAGTCATAATGGTTCCTTTTGGAACCCATATTTTCTTTATAGTTGAGTTTGCAGATTTGTTAAAGAGGCAAGTGTATGACTTATGTCCTACTCTACCACATTTGAAACAAGTAATATTGGTAGACTTGTTACTTAAAGAGTTTACATAAATATTTTTCAGATATTTTTGTTTCTTCAAGGGGTTATAGCCAAGTCCAGCCTTATCATATACGGCTTTTTGATTATCAAGAATCATATTGAGTTTGTTTGAACTTAAGGTGAACTTTTCTACTATTGGTTTCAGCTTGGCAATTTCATTCTTTAAGCTTTGGTTTTCTTGAAGCAAGGTGGATTTTTCAATTGAAAAGTTTTCAGCTTGTTTCAATAAGGATTGATTTTTCAATTTCAGCTCTTTATTTTTCATCCCTAGTTTCTTTAATTCATCAACTAAATCATAGAATGCTTCATGCAATTCTTCAAATGTAAAATCACTAGGGATTTCGGAAATTACTTCATTTTCGTGTGCCATAAGGCACAGGTTGGCTTGTTCAGTTGAGGTTTCCTCATCGGAGCTTGAGTCATCACTCGCACTCCATGTGGCCATCATGGCCTTCTTCTTGAACTTCTTGGGACCTTTCTTCAGTTGTGGACATTCGGATTTGAAGTGTCCCGACTTCTTGCACTCGTAGCAGATAAGGGGTTGGTCTTTCTCTTTTTCTTTGCTTTGTTCCCCTTTTATGAATGGCCTCTTCCTCATCCCCTGTTTCCTCTTTCTTAAAAATTTCTTGAATCTTCGGGTGATGAGAGCCATCTCTTCATCCTGTTCTTCATCTTCAGTGTCATCAGTTTCTTCATCAGGAGGAGTTGTGGATTTGAGGGCAATGGTTCTTTTCTTTTTGACTTCTTCCTCTTGATGTTGCTTCATGCTTAGCTCATGAGTCATCAAAGATCCAAGAAGCTCTTCTAGAGGTAGAGTGTTCAAGTCCTTGGCTTCTTGGATGGCAGTCACTTTGGCTTCCCAAATTCTTGGCAAGGACCTGAGAATCTTTCTTACAAGCTCACTGTTAGTATAGGACTTACCAAGACTCTTTAAACCATTAATGATATCTGTAAAATGAGTAAACATTACAGTTATGGACTCATCATGCTCCATTTTAAACAATTCATATTTATGCACAAGCATGTTTATTTTAGACTCTTTTACTTGATTGGTTCCCTCATGGGTTACTTCTAACCTATCCCATATTTCTTTAGCAGATGAACAAGTAGAAATGCGATTAAATTCATTTGCATCAAGAGCACAATAAAGTACATTCATTGCTTTAACATTTAATTGGGCCATCTTCTTATTAACCTCATCCCATTCTTTCTCGGGTTTGGTTGATTCCTCACCATCTATAATTTTAGTGGGTGTGTGAGGACCGTTCACTATGATACTCCACATATCATAGTCGAGTGCTTGAATGAATATTTTCATCCGAGCTTTCCAATAGGTGTAATTAGACCCATTGAAAAGTGGAGGTCGGTTGGTGGATTGCCCCTCGGTTAGAGAAGTACCGACGTGGGTTGCCATAGATCTTTGGCTCTTTGATTGTTTAGACCAAAGATGGGCTAGAGCACCGGGCTCTGATACCACTTGTTGCCCAGCTATGCAACCCAAGAGGGGGGGGTGAATTGGGTTTCTAAAAATTTTGAACTTAACTAATGACTTATGAAAAAAATTTGTCAATAGCTAAATGAATGAGGAGAATAACCTTAGTTCAAGATTAATTGCCAAAAGCAAGAATGCAAGGAAATAATGAAGAGTTAAAGAGAAGCAATTATGCACACCACAAATAAAAGAATTTATAGTGGTTCGGTGTCAACCTTGCACCTACATCCACTTTCCAAGCTCCTACTTGGGAATTCCAATCCACTAAACTTGTATTCAACTCGAATACAAACGTCGAAAACTCCGACACTAGCTATCCCAAGCTAGTCCACTTGTTTTCCGTGTACAAGCCAACCCAATACACTCCGATTCTAGGTTCGGATCAACCTTCCCTTATTTTGGAACCCCTTCAAAATAAAAACAATCACTCAAAATGAGTAAGACAATTTATAGCATAAATAAGTACAAGAAAAGCTCTTTTAATGAGCGAATATAACTTTAAATACACTTTACTCAAGAGAAGAAGCCCCTTTTTGGATTTCCTCAAGGTGGATGGAGAATTGATTGAGCGCTTGAGGAGTTGGTGAGCTTGGATTGATGGCTTCTTGAAAGCTTTTAAATGAGCTCTTGATTAGGTCTGAAAAGTTGGCTTGAGAAACCCTTTTTCAAATTTTCTCTCTTGAATGCTCTTGAATGCTCTCTTGAATGCTCTTCTTTTTCTTTTCAATCTCTTGCTTTTTCTCCTTTTTTTGTTTCCCACCTTTTGAATCCTTTTATAGCTTTAAGAAATAGAGAAAAATATTCTAGGCTGAAAAAGAGCCGTTAGACCATATTAAATGAGTATTAAAAGCACTTAAAATGGGTTAAAAACTAGCCGTTGCAGAAAAATCCCATCATAGGGGTCGACTCATGAGTCGACTCATGCCTCAGGGGTCGACTCATGAGTCGACCTCTATTGAAGCAACTAGAAAATAGGGTTCTGTAATTTTTGGCCTAAAACTGCAGGGGTCGACTCATGAGTCAACTCATGCCTTGAGGGTCGACTCATGAGTCGACTCTCAGGCCGTGCCAAGCCAAAAATTCTGCGTGCCAAACTGCTCATTGTGCCATGAGTTGACTCATGGGTCGACTCATGGATTTCAAACATGCATAACTTCAAAAATACAAGTCTAAAAATAATAAAATTTTTGCCAATAGATCACAAATCTTTTGTTCTACCAAATGATACTATTAAATCAGGGTTTTGGTAAAATTATGATTTTGCCCCTGAAGAGCACAAAGACTTTTCCAAATAAAAAATATTGGTACCCCTTCAATCTGCTTTGTAATCATCAAAATCAATCTAGGGAGCAACAGGCTCCTTAGGTGCAGGATCCATTATCACATATAGGATCCGTTCATTCTCCAGGACTATCTTCAACTTTCGGTACCAGCTACCGAAGTTGTGTCCCACCAACTTATCATTGTCCAACAATGATCGGAGCGATAGGGAAGTGGCCATATTTGCACAAAGGAGAACCATAACCTAATTAGTAATTGATTCATTAAACCTAAAGATTTGGACTTTAATCAAAAGGTTTCTCCCACTATTTTATTCGAATTGGTAGCCTCTACCTCCAATTCGAGGAATTACCCTAATTCCTTAGTGGGTACTAGAATCCACTTAGACTGTACACAAGCCCAACTTTGGTTGGTCAACCCATGTACATCTAAGGATAGGTTCATAACCAATTATTTCTCTAAACAATTTCTAGTAATTTTAATTTTACCCCAAAAACCTAATCAGTAGGCTTTGGCCTCCACTGTAAGGATCCGGTTAGGTCCAACCATTAACATGATCATACTTGGTGTATCTAACCAACGAATGATTAAACCCAACTTTGGTTGGCTCACCTAACCACCATTAGAGAGACACTTTCAAGTCGTCATATGATGAGTGATAATTCCATTAGTCAACAAGCACCAGACCTTTGGGTCTGCAATGATTATTGAGTTAATGGACTCATTATCAAACACCTTAATGGGAGGCTATGATTCAGTTATCTCCATAACTTTATCATTTTAAGGACCTAATAATTTTAGAGGATTTAAATAATATAGAGGATGAAGTCAGATGAACCAGCTTATCATGATCCTCCCACTGGCTTCACCAAGTCAGCTTAAGGGAGACCAGGGCTGGTCTAGGAGCACCTAAATCAGTCACACTGATTTACCTAGCTGACATGGGTCAGCTCAAATAGTCAAGTGATCCGATCAAAACATAATTTCACCAAGAGGCCAGGTAAGTTCGATCTGTGGGAGGGTCTGCCAAAGCTTGCCTTAGACACCATCAGAAATGGCCAGGTAAGCGGGCTCCCAATTAAAAACCACCGGTCTGGTTTACCTTAGACACCAACTGGTTTAATTAGTTTCGATTAGATCAACCTAACAGTTCGTGCTAGACCGCTTAGCCAAGAATCAAGTCCATTTGGTTCTCGTTAAAGACATGGACTTGACCAACTACAACTATTGTAATTGATCTAGAGAATCCTTGACCTAATCTAAGACAACAATTGATTAGATTTAGTCAATTCTCTAATTAAGTCCATCTTCAATCTAACCATAGGTCTAACCCAATTAATGGACCTAATTCCCGCTAACCCATTAACCCAATGTGTTATGGTTTGTGTCTTAGGTTCTTCAATTCACAATCCTAGAACCTATTCAAACAACTTCTTAATTCTTAATTAAGTTTTGGGCTGAGGGTTGGGTTTGACTTTTCAAAAAATAATTTTCATATTTGTAAAATAATTTTACAATATGATTCTACCAACCATATTGCATGTTTGATTCATAATCAAGATGCAAGTGAAATAAACATGAAACTACTTTAGATCTAATCTAAACAAGTTCATGTAATTGAAACAATTTCAACTTTAAACAATTTCTTTGCACAAAAATTATTAACAAAGAGATTTTATTTCATATTTAAACATCTTTTAAATCTAATAAATCATAAATTTAATCTAGATCATATCTAACAAATTTATGATTAAAGATAGATCTACACAAATTAGGACAACCTTTGCACTGTAAGGGGTAAACCTTACAGCAGGACAATCTTGCAGTTTGTGATTGATCTAAAATTTTAATTTCAGATTTAATAATCAGATTATAAATTAGATCTAATCTAAAAAATAATCTAAATATGTATAAATAATCATGTAATAAAGAACCTAGGCTCTGATACCAATTGTAGGAACCAGATCTAGGGTTTCAGGGTTAGATCTTAAAACTTTTTCAAGATCATACAGCGGAAGACTAAAATAAATCAAAATTTATTTTTTAAAATCAAAAAATTCTTAGATCTAAGATCCTATTACATGATTATTACATAGCATTAAATCAAAAATTAAAATATATAAATATAGCATGAACTACATGTTGATCATATCAACATGTTTCTATACTACATCTAATGTATGTATTAAACAATAGATCAGATCTATTACCTTGCAAGTTAGATATTCTAACCTTGTTGATCTGAGCTTGAGGATGATGTTACAAGCCGCACATACGTCCGACCTCTAGGAGTCGTCCACACGAGTCCACGAATCTCGATCAAAAGTCCTGCTTCAGGAAATCAGCACAGTATGTTAGTACTGCGCTGATCCTTCTTTGATGGTTGATCAGGTACCTCCTTCTTCTTGATTTGGACTCTTCCAAAGATGAAAAGTAGAAGGAGGAGTTTCAGATCTGAGATACTCTCAGGAAACTCAAGATGGAGGGAGGAAAGATATGAAAATAAAAACCCTAGAAGAAGACCCTCTTCTTCTTCACGTTTTTCTCTCTAGACACCCAAACTTGCATCTTTTATATCTCCATGACCCAAAGGTATTTATCTTTGAATTTTGGATGACACAAAGGTATCTCAAATCTCTGACTTTTCCTAAAATTTCATGAAGAAAGTCATCTTATATAGAGAGATATGATAGAGTCCTTGTCTAGGTCAAACACCTAGTCAAGGCTTATCCAAACATGGCAAGTTAAGGGACGCCCAACTCTTGAGCACCTCCTTCATATTTTCATGCATGGATCACCAGAAAAGGGTGCACAATGTATACCCTAAAAGCCACAAAAATTTTAAAAAAAATTTGAATAAATTCGATGCAAAATTGAAAGAGTTTTGGATTTCTAAAACTCTATCTCATAGAATTCGAAATCCAAACTTATTCCTTTTTGATTTGATCCAAACCACCTTCCATGTAAGAAAGAAGAGAGGAGACCTTTTGTGAACGTGGGAGACCCAAATCAAATCAAAATTAGATTAACCCAATTAAAATAGGTCTTAACTCAATTAAGAACCTAATTTAATCAGATTAAATTAGATTTAAATCTGATTTAATTTTTTAATCAAATTAGAAATTAGATTGACCTAAGTCCTAGTTGAACTAGGACTAGTTTTTCCTTGCACTTGGCTTATCCAATAAACTAATTGGACTTGATCCAATCAAGTCCAAACCAAATCTAATTAAATCATATTTAATTAGACTTAATCTCAGTCCATTGGCTTAATCAAATTAAGCCAATCAGCAATCGAATTGTTAATAAATCCTCCTGCAACACTTGCACTGGGTTAAATGTCAATCGTATTGATCATTTAACCCTAGAACGATTCTTAATCGTTGATCAACCATCTGATTGGATCATGAACTCTAATGTGTGTGACCTCATAGGTCCGAACCTAAGCCGGTATCATAGGAATAAATTCCTATACCAATCGAAGTGACCATCTAGCAATGGTACCCGACGATCGGATAGGTCGAATGTGTAGAACAACATCCTTAGAATCCATGCGGATATAGTTTTCATATAATTCATCTCCTTGACCAAAATGATCATAGGATACCCTAGAGTTTAACTGTCAACTCTGATCAGGTTGTCCACATTGTATTTCAAAATATCAAATCCATCTGATGGATTACCCTAGCCAAGATTTTGCTAAATTGAAATACAGTGACTCATTCTTCTCCAACTCTTGGAGTGGTCAATCCCATCTCGATCACACTCTGACTTCGCAAGTACTTGACTGTGCCCAGAAGCCTTCCATCCCTGAATTAGAAATTCAGTTAGTCCAGTACCAAAGCACAGTGAGTTGCTTGCAAGTCACTGAGGCGATCTCAGGTCTAAGGGACACTTATACCTATATCCCATCAGAGATATTCTCGACAGCAGAATACTCTGGAGTTGGTCACGTTCAATGACGATGTACCCTTACATCTCATCTGTATGCCATACCAGTGTCTCCACACTCTTTGGTTAAGAGGACAACCAACCCATATGGCCTACAGTGACCTATGCTCGATAGAAGCTGTCGTCCTTATTAACAGCTTATCATTTGGTCGTGAACAGTTTTAAGGACTAATCGATAAATCCTCTCTTTATCGAACCTAAATAGTCCTAAGGACTTCATCATAACAACGGAGTTTATTAGAAGATGAAAGCTTATGATGAAGATGCCAAATATATTTTATTTATTAACAAATCAATTACAATACTTGGTTGCTCAACCATCAACAGCTTGATGATTGGCTTTTTGGGACACATTTTCCAACAGTATGTGGACCTGTGAACTTAAGTACCAGAAGAAGATATTAATATTTCATTATAGACGACCTATCTGGGCATGGGTGCATCCGGTCTGAATCATTTGAAATATTCAAATGATTCAATAATGAAATATAGAAACAAACTGGATAAGGTGTTAGAACTCTTCGATCAGATCGAGGAGACGAATACTTATCCAGTGAGTTTGTGACATATCTAGGAGAGAATTGGATTCTCTCTCAGTGAATTTCTTTTCGAAACAGTGTATCTGAAAGGAGAAGTTAAACTTTGTTAGACATGATTCAATCCACGATAGGGTTCACTTCTCTACCTGTTTTAGGATTGTGCTCTTGTGTGACTACCTGTTTTACTCTGAAAATATACTGAGTAAGTCTGTTGTACAGATTCTATATGAGATATGGATTGGGCATAGATCTAGACTCTCACCTTTGGGTTTGGAGTTGATCGGCTTATGTCAAAGGTTTGCATACAGATAAACTTGGTTCTTGGTCCAATAGGTGTTTAAGGGTTACTAATTCTAGCATGCTGAAGAACATAAGATGCTCATCAGCAGTAGGGCATTCCTTTTAGAAAGGAGTTTCTTAGAGAAGGAACTGATGCCTATCAAGTTGAACTTGAAAGTTTGACTGGTAGAAAATGAACCGACATAATCTAGTAAACCTACAGAACCAGATTTGATTAGATCAAACTTAGAGCCCATTAAAGTAACACCTTTAAGGAGATCTGGTAGAGTACCATATTAGTCGGACAAACACTTCAGTGTCTAGGTCTGGGACGGCAATCCTGTTGAGCTCGATGAGATTAACAAGGATCCGATCACCTATAGGGATGCAATGTAGTGGTCTAACTCTAAGAAGTGGCTTGGAGCCATTAAATCCAAATTGAAGTCCATAGAAATCAATAGTGTATGGCACTAGATTATTCACCTGAAGGGATAAAACCTATTGGGTGTGAATGGATTTTTCAAAAGGATCAGAGTAGCATAGACGGGAAGGTGGAGACCTATAAAGTCCGTTTCGCTATTATCCCATAGTTGGAACATATGTTTTGAACATATGTCTTTGTTATGAACAAAGAGGAACCCTGCATTTATAAGTGGGCAAAATATTCTGTAGTGTTATTCCTTGTATTGTCTGTAAATGAAATTCTCTTAATCAAGAATGGCATTCCAGCATTGCAAGGAATAAAAGTTTGGATGCCATCTAATTTCTCCATATTCAAGATCAGATATGGTATACTCACTAATGGCAGTGAGCAAATACCAGTCTGATCTAAGTAACAACCACTGGAAGATTGTATAAACAATCCTTAAGTATTTGAGAAATACTAAGATCCAGTGACTCAAATATGAAAATACTGACTTTAAACATGTGGATATTTCGATTTCAATCAGATCAAGATGACAACAAGAAAGTGTCGGATCATATCCTAATTGTAGGAGCAATCTGCTGGAAAAGTTTCAAGCAGGATACTTTAGCCTACTCAGTTAGTGATGTAGAGTATATCGTAGCATATCATGCTGTCATGTAAGCTGTGTAGTTGCTGAGCTTCATTAGCAGGTTGGGAGTGGCACCCTCCATCGATGGTCCAGTCCTATCGTAGCACTGGAGCCATAGCTCTGGCTAAAGAATCGAAGGACCAGCATACTCTGTATTGCTATCACCTTTAATTTTAAATCAGGGTGACATCGATCTTTGGAAGATCGATGAAAAAGGAGAACTTGACCGACCTATTTGCTAAGACCTCAAAACTAAGAAGTTCTACGAACTCAAGTGGAAGATAGGATATTTGATTTCGTTCTGATTGGCTTTAGTACAAATGAGAGTTGTTGAAAAATATGTCCTAAAGTCAATCATCTAAGTGGTAGATGATTGGAATTAGTATATGAATTATCTAATAATAATAGTTATTTGGCAGGTTCATCATAAAAGTTCTATCTTCCTTAAATGAACTCCTAAATTATGATGAAGTCCTTCGAACTACAATCAATCGATAAAGAAAGATTTATCGGATGGTTCTTAAATTATTCACGACCAAATGATAAGTTATTAACAAGGACGATAACTTATCAAGTGTAAGTCGCTGTATGCCATATGCGTTATCGTGGATTGAATCATGTCTCACAAAGTTCAACTTCTCCTTTCAGATACACTGTGTTCCAAAAAGGAATTCACTAAGAGAGAATCCAATTCTCTCCTAGATATGTCACAGCGACCTACACTTGATAAATTATTGTCCTTGTTAATAACTTATCATTTGGTCGTGAACAATTTAAGAACCATCCGATAAATCCTCCTTTATCGATTGATTATGGTTCTAAGGACTTCATCATAATTTAGGAGTTTTTTTAAGGAATATAAAACTTTTATGATGAACCTGCCAAATAACTATTATTATTAGATAATTCATATACTAATTTCAATCATCTACCACTTAGATGATTGGCTTTAGGATATATTTTCCAACAATTCTCACTTGTGCTAAAGCCAATCAGAACGATATCAAATATCCTATCTTCCACTTGAGTTCGTAGAACTTCTTAGTTCCGAGGCCTTAGCAAATGGGTCAGTTAAGTTCTCCTTTTTCATCGATCTTCCAAAGATCGATGTCACCCTGATCTAAAATCAAAAGTGACAGCAATACAGAGTATGCTGGTACTTCGGTTCTTTAGCCAGATTTATGGCTCCAGTGCTATGATAGGACTGGACCATTGGTGGAGGGTGCCATTCCCAACCTGCTAATGAAGCTCAGCAACTACACAACTTACATGGCAGCATCATATGCTATGATGTACTTTACATCACTAACATAGTAGGCTAAAGTATCCTGCTTGGAACCTTTCTAGTAGATTGCTCCTACAATTAGGGTATGATCCGACACTTTCTTATTGTCATCTTGATCTGACTGAAATCGAAACATCCATATGTTTAAAGTCAGTATTTTCATATTTGAGTCACTAGACCTTAGTATTTTTCAAATACTTAAGGATTGTCAATACAATCTTCCAGTAGTTCTTACTTAGATCAGACTGGTTTCTGCTCACTACCATTAGTGAGTATACCATATCTGATCTTGAACATGGAAAAATTAGATGACACCCAAACCTTTATTCTTTGCATTGCTGGAATGCCATTCTCAATTAAGAGAATTTCATCTACAGACAAACAAGGAATAACACTGCAGAATATTTTGCCTACTTATAAATGCAGGGTTCCTCTTTGTTCATAACAAAGACTTATGTTCAAAACGTATGTTCCAACTTTGGGATAATAGCGAAACAGACTTTATAGGTCTCCACCTTTCCGTCTGTGCTACTCTGATCCTTTTGAAACATCCATGCACACCCAATGAGTTTTATTTTTTCTGGTGAATCATCTAGTATCCATACACTATTTATTTTCATGGACTTCAATTTGGATTTAATGGCTCCAAGCCACTTCTCAGAGTTAGACCACTGCATTGCATCTCTATAGGTGATCGGATCCTTGTTAATCTCATCGAGCTCAACAGGATCGCCGTCCCAGACCTAGACATTGAAGTGTTTGTCCGGCTAACGCGGTACTCTACCAAATCTCCTTAAAGGTGTTACTTTAATGGGCTCCGAGTTTGATCTAATCAAATCTGGTTCTGTAGATTTACTAGATTATGTCGGTTCATTTTCTACCAGTCAAACTTCTAAGTTTAACTTGATAGGCATCAGTTCCTTCTCTAAGGAACTTCTTTCCAAAAGGAATGCCCTACTGCTGATGAGCATCTTATGTTCTTCAGCATGATAGAATTAGTAACCCTTAAACAACTATTGGACCAAGAACCAAGTTTATGTGTATGCAAACCTTTGACATAGGCTGATCAACTTCAAACCCAAAGGTGAGAGAGTCTAGATCTATGCCCGATCCATATCTCATATAGAATCTACACAACAGACTTACTTAGTATATTTTCAGAGTAAAATAGGTAATCACACAAGAGCACAATCCTGAAACAGGCAGAGAAGTGAACCCTATCGTGGGTTGAACCGTGTCTAACAAAGTTCAACTTCTCCTTTCAGATACATCGTGTTTCGAAAAGAAATCCACTGAGAGAGAATCCAATTCTCTCCTAGATATGTCACAAATTCACTGGATAAGTATTCGCCTTCTCGATCTGATCAAAGAATTCTAACACCTTATCCAGTTTGTTTCAATCTTTCATTATTGAATCATTTGAACATTTCAAATGATTCAGGCCAGACGCATCCATATCCAGATAGATCGTCTGTAATGAAACATTAATATCTTTCTCTGGCACTTAAGTTCACAGGTTCACATATATCACTATGTATGAGACTTAGAACTTTATCAGCTCCTTCATTTTTTTCATTAAAAGGTGACTTTGTCATCTTTTCAAGAAGATAAGACTCACAGGCTATCAATGACTCACAATCATTGATGTCGAGATTTCTCTCTTAAGCTAATCCGTTTATCCTGTTTTTGTCAAGGTGACTAAGCCTATAATGTCAAAGATAGACATTCATGACATTATCTAACTTGAGAGTGTACATTACACTTAATAGACTGTGTAAATGTTAAATGTCATTTTCTTATTGTCCATGTATTATTGTAACATTATTCATAATAATATCACAATAATCTTCCTTTATTAATGAATGATGATTATCTTTGGTCAAAAGGCTAACAAAGATTACATTCATCATAAACAATGGACAATAGTAACAATTACGCTAAATGATAATATTTGAAAATAACCTCTACAATTCTTAAAGTTAGGATTGGAATAAGACTTCCATCCCAAATATTCAAAAATTTCTCACCATTTTCAAACATTCCACTTACTTGTAGTCCTAGCAAAAAATTGCATAAGATCATGGTATCTAATACCTAGGTAGTGGAATTATATAGAGAAACTTTAAGGTGTTATTATATAACATCCTTGATGAGCAACTCTTGCTCCTTTCTCTTATTCAGCCTATTATGGTCAAGGGAAGCAAGATAATTCTTCTTCCTATGACCCTGCTTCTAGTAGAAGCAACATACCTGATTTGGATCAATTTTGGACTAACTATTTTGACTGGACTAAGAAGCCCCAATACGAACCCATTCGTACTGCTGAATCAAATTCAACTTTCGATACTAATTAACGAAGTTGGGTCCAATAAGTCATCACTGTCTAACAACGATTGGGGCAATTAAGGTTTAGCCTTATTTTGAGAAAAGAGAACAATGACCTAATGTATATGAATTATTTTAAGCCTAGAGAGTTGGACTTTAGTCTCAAGATTCTCCCACTATTTTATTCAAATTGGTAGCCTCTACCTCCAATTCGAGAATTACTTTAATTTTTTAGTAGGTATTAGAATCCACAAAGACTACACACAAGCCCGACTTTGGTCAGCCAACCCATCTGCATCTACGGGTAGGTTCATTAACCAATTATTTCTCCAAACAATTTTTAGTAATTTAATTTTACCCTAGAAACCTAATTAGTAGGCTTTGACCTTCACTGTAAGGATCCGGTTAGGTCCAACCATTAACATGACCATACTTGGTGCATCTAACCAACGAATGATTAAGCCCAACTTTGGTTGGCCAACCTAACCACCATTAAAGAGACACTTTCAAGTCATCATATGATGAGTGATAATTCTATTAGTTAACAAGCACCAGGTCTTTGGGTCTGCAATGATTATTGAGTTAATGGACCCATTATCAAACACCTTAATGGGAGGCTATGACTCAGTTATCTCCATAACTTTGTCATTTTAAGGACCTAATAATTTTAGAAGATTTAAAATTATTAGTGATTTAAGGATAGAAAGGACATGGACCAATTTGCTCCTACTGACTTCACCAAGTCAAGTCCTCCCACTGACTTCTCAAGTCATTAACAAGGACTAGGATCAAATTTGGTCCATGAGCGTCTAGATCAGTCTCACTGAATGAAATCAGACTCATTGATTTCCTATGTGACATGGGTTAGCACGAATCAATGAGCAACTTAATCAAGACCTGACTAACCACATTGGCCAGGTAAGTATGATCGATGGGAGGGTCTGCCAAAGCTTGCCTTAGACACCATAAGAAATGGTCAGGTAAGCGGGCTCCCAATTAAAAATCATCGGTCAGGTTTACCTTAGACACCAACTGATTTATCAGTTTTGATTTGGTCTGCCTAAAGACTCGGGCTCAGCCGCTAAGCCACGATCAGTGTCCATTTGTTAGATATATGGACTTTGATCAACTATGACTATTGAAGTGATCTATAGAAATGACCTAATCCTAATTAACTTTTAATCAGGTTTGATCAATTTCTTAACTTAGTCCATATTTAGTCTAACCCTAGGTCTAACCCAGTTAATAACCTGATCAAAGCTAACCCATTACCCTTTAACCCATGTTTTATGAAATTATCTTAGGATCTTTAAATCACAAACCTAGATCCTAAACAATCACTTAATTCTTTTAATTAAGTTCATGGCTGAGGGTTGGGGTTCGGTATTTTGAAATCCATTTTCAACTTTTGAAAGGTTTAATACAATATAGTGTTGTTCCACTAAATAGGTCAACTTATTTCAAAAATGGGTCAGTTTATTTCACTAACAAACACTAATTGTATGTTAAAATCAGTCAAAAAAATAATTCAGTCAACTTTTCAGTCGAGCTGGCATGCTGATCGAGTCGGCTTGATTTTTGAGAGCACCGACTCGATCAGCAAACAGAGCCTTCATAAGATCCTGTTCTTGGCTGATTTTGATCAATGTACATTACATAAAAATTTATGAAATGAAATAAACTTAATCTAAAATATTCATGATAAGATTTATTTAAATTTTTTAATTTTCTAGATCGCAACGTACTAGGACAACCTTTACACTGTAAGGGATAAACCTTACAGCAAGACAACCTACAGTCCGTGCAATCATTATTTTATATTTTAGATTTATTTTAATGCAATCATGAATATGTTATAAAAGAACCTGGCTCTGATACCACTGTTGGAAAGGGTGCAGAGTTTCATGCATGAATTTCAAAATATTTTTGAAATATAACGCAGCGGAACATGTAAATTAAATAATTTACTCTACAAATGCTTGTAATCAAATTACTAAATCCTATAATTAGAACCTATAATATGTTATATTATATTTATAAATCAAAAAAATAAAAACTTTAGTATTGATCAAATCAATACCCTAGATCTAAAATAGTTTTAGATCTAAAATCTAGATCACATTTAGATAAGAGAATATATCAGATCTCTTACCTTCACGTGGGTTGAGAACTCCATGGTTGATTTTTTTTATTATCTTTGGAGCCGCACACACGTCTGACCTCTACAAGTGATCCACATGAGGCTGTAATAAAATCAGAGGTTCGTCGAACGAAGATCCGCTCGAAGTACTAGCTTTTTGCGGATCCCTCCGGATGGTTAATCTAAAAAAATATTCTTCAGATCTCTTGGACATTCCAAGAGATGAAGAATATGAGGAAGAATGAGGGAGAAGTCAAACCCTTTGGCCTTCCTAAAATCAGAAATAATATGTAATAGAAAAAGATCCTAAGAGAAGATAGATCTTCTCTTTCAATACATCAATGATTAATGTTCTGAGAACATCTCTATGCTAGGACATGAGGAGACCTTCTTCTCTAGATGTTTCTGAAACTTTCAGATCTTATGATATCTGATTTTTTTCATAAAAAAATCTCATGATTTATGGAGAAGAAGGGTTCTAAAAGAAACCTTAAGAGAAGACTTTCTTTTCTTCTTCTTCTCTCATCAGAACATGATCAGATCATGTCCAAAATTAGATCACCATGCTCCAACTCATTGGAGCACAGATCCACCATGCCATCCCTCTTTCTCTCTCAAATTTTTATCATATAAAAATATAAAATAAAGAGAGAATAATCTGAAAAAAAAATAATAAGAGAAAATAATCTTCTCTCTTACCTTTTGTTTCTACAAGACATCAACTTTTGATCTCTTGATTGAAGACTCTCCTCTAAGGATATTGGTGCCTCAAACCACCCATGCCATCCTCTTTCTTCTCTACTTTTTCTATCAAAAACTATAGATTTTAGACTCCTTTTATTTATCATATGGGGCGGCAACTTTATATAAGGTAAACTAGGTCATAAGACCTAGTCTAACAAGGAGTCCATGGGGAATCCAACTCTTGGACGCTCCTTCCCTTATCTAATTCATGGAGAGCATGAGATCAAGCATAAAAGGAGCGACAAAATGAAAGGATAGGCTTGGAGAAAGTTGGCACAAGAGAGGAGAGAAGAGTTCTTGTGAAGAGGGACTCTTTCAAAAAGAAAATAAACCTAAACCACTTTTCATAATAAACCAAATCACTTTCCATATTGAACCAAATCAAATCTGATTCAAATCTTTAGAATAAGTGGTGTGAGATCACGTTCCTTAGATATGGATATCATATAAAAAATATCTGAAAATTAATTAGTGGGTATGGGCTTTCTTAGTTGGCGCAAGAGAAGAGATGGAATCCTAGTCTAATTAGGATTCTTATGTAGACTAGGTCAAGTTCTTTGAACCCAATCTAAATTAATTACAACCTAATTAATGATGATTCTAGTCCAACTAGGAGTCCAATTAAATCAGATTAAATCATATTTAATTCTGATTTTAATCCTAACTTAATTAGGAATTAGGTGCATACAAGTCCTAGTCGAACAAAGACTTGTTCTTCCTTGCAACTGACTTATCCAATAAACCAATTAGACTTAATCCAATTAAATTTAAACTAATTCTAATTGAATCAAATTTAATTAGACTTGATCTCAGCCTAATTGCTCAATCAGATTGAGCCAACTAGCAATCCAATTGCTAATTGATCCTCCTGCAATACTTGCATTAGGTCAAACATCAATCACATTGATCGTTTAACCTTAAAATGATTCTCAATCATCGATTAACCATGTGATTAGGTTACAACCTCTTATGTGTGTGACTCTATAGGTTCAAACCTAAGCCGATAGTATAGAAACTAATTTCTGTACCAATCGAAGTAACCATCTAGCAATGGTTCCCGACGTCCAGATAGATCGAATGTATGCAAAGCAACATTCTAAGAACCCTGACCTATGGTTACCATATAATTCATTCCTTTGATCAATAATGCTCAAGACAACTTTGAGTATGCTGTCAGCACTCATATAAGTCATCTTTATTGTGTCTCAAAATTTTGCAAATCTCGTGACTCCTCACGAGGATTACCTAGGCCTAGATTTTGCTAAATTGAAATACATCGAGACATTCTCTTCCTGAAGTTAATCGAGAGTGGTCAATCCTATCTTGACTCACACATTGACTTCACAAGTACTTGACTGTATCTAAAAATTTTTCGAACCTATATTAAAAATACAGGCAGTCCGGTACCAAAGCACAGTGAGTTGCTTGCAAGTCACCATGGTGATCTCAGGTCGGAGGGACACTTATACCCATTGGCCTTAGCTAGCTACTCTTGACAGTAGAATGTTACATTGGTCATGTTCAGTACAGATGTACTCCTACATCTTATCTGGATGCCATACCAGTGTCTCCACACCACTTGATTATGAGGACAACCAACACATATGGCATACAGCGACCTATACTTGATAAGTTATCATCTTTGTTAATAACTTATCATTTGATCATGAATAATTTAAGAACCATCCGATAAATCCTCCTTTATCGATTGATTGTGGTTCTAAGGACTTCATCATAATTTAGGAGTTCTTTAAGGAAGATAGAACTTTTATAATGAACCTGTCAAATAATTATTATTATTAGATAATTCATATACTAATTCTAATCATCTACCACTTAGATGATTGACTTTAGGACACATTTTTCAACAACCAAGTGGTGTGGAGATATTGGTATGACATCCAAATGAGATGTAGGAGTACATCTGCACTGAACGTGATCAATATAACACTCTACTATCAAGAGTAGCTAACTAAGGTCAATGGGTATAAGTGTCCTTCCGACCTGAGATCACCATGGTGACTTGCAAACAACTCACTGTACTTTGGTGCCGGACTGTCTGTATTTTTAATATAGGTTTGAAAGATTCTTGGATACGGTCAAGTACTTGTGAAGTCAGTGTGTGAGTCAAGATGGGATTGACCACTCCTGATTAACTTCAGGAAGAGAATATCTCGCTGTGTTTCAATTTAGCAAAACCTAGACCTGGGTAATCCTCGTGAGGAGTCACGGGATTTGCAAAATTTTGAGACACAATAGAGATGACTTGTATAAATGTTGACAGTATACTCGAAGTTATCTTGAGCATTATTGGTCAAAGAGATGAATTATACGGTAACCATGGGTCAAGGTCCTTAGAATGCTGCTTTGCATACATTTGACCTATCTGGATGTCGGGAACCATTGCTAGATGGTTACTTTGACTGGTACAGAAATTGGTTCCTGTGCTACCGACTTAGGTTCGAACCTATAGGATCACACACATAAGAGGTTGTAACCTAATCAGATGGTTAATCGACGATTGAGAATCGTTCTAAGGTTAAACGATCAATGTGATTGATGTTTAACCTAATGCAAGTGTTGCAGGAGGATCAATTAGCAATTAGATTGCTAATTGACTTAATCTAATTGAGCAATTAGATTGAGATCAAATCTAATTGAATTTGATTCAATTAGAATTGGTTTGGACTTAATTAGATTAAATCTAATTGATTTATTGGATAAGCCAGTTGCAAGGGAGAATAAGTCCCTGTTCGACTAGGACTTGTATATACCTAATTCTTAATTAAGTTAGGATTTAAATCAAAATTAAATATGATTTAATCTGATTTAATTGGGCTCCTAGTTGGACTAAGATCATCCTTAATTAGGTTGCAATTAATCTGGATTGGATTCAAAGAGTTTGACCTAGTCTACATGAGAATCCAAGTTAGACTAAGATTTCATCTTCTCCCTTGCCCACCTAAGAAAGCCCACGCTCACATATTTATTTTTAGATATTTTTTCTATGATATCCACATCTAAGGAATGTTATCTCACACCACTTATTCTAAAGATTGAATCAGATTTGATTTGGTTCATTATGGAAAGTGGTTTGGGTTTATTTCTTTTGAAAAAGTCTCTCTTGACAAAAACTCCTCTCCCCTCTCTTGCACCAACTTTCTCCATGCCTACCTTTTCTTTTTGTCACCACTTTTATGTGTGGTTTTCTGATCTCCACGCAGATAATAAGGGAAGAGGCATCCAAGAGTTAGATGCCCCATGGTTTCCTTGTTTGACTAAGTCATTTGACCTAGTCTACCTTATCTAGTGGTGCCTCATATATGATAGTAGGTGGGAGTTAGAAATCTATGGTTTTTCCATAGAAAAGGCAGAGAAGAAAGAAAATGGCATAGGTGTTTTGAGGCACCAGTTTCCTTGGAGGAGAGTCTTCTATCAAGATATCAAAAGTTGATGTCTTGTAGAGACAAAAGGTAAGAGAGAAGATTGTCTTCTCTTATTATTTTTCTTTTAGTTTATTTTCTCTTTATTTTTATGATTTTTATGTGATAAAAATCTGAGAGAGAAAGAGGGATGGCATGGTGGATCTATGCTCTAATGAGTTGGCGCATGGTGATCTGATTTTGGAAATGATCTGATCATGTCTTGATGAGAGAAGAAGAAGAAAAGAAGGTCATCTCTTAAGGTTTCTTTTAGAACCCTTCTTCTCCATCAATCATGAGATTTTTCTATAAGAAAAATCAAATAACATAAGATCTAGAAGTTTGGGAAACATCTAAAGGAGAAGGTCTCCTCGTGTCCTAGCATAGAGATGTTCTCAGGACATTAATCGATGATATCCTGAAAGAGAAAATCTGTCTTCTCTTAGGACCTTTTCTATTATATATTATTTCTGATTCTAGGGAGGTCCAAGATTTTGAATTCTCCCTCATTCCTCCATATATTCTTCATCTCTTGGAATGTCCAAGAGATCCGAAGAATATTTTTAGATTAACCATCCGGAGGGATCCGCAAGAAGCTAGCACTCGAGCGGATCTTCATTTGACGAACCTCCGATTTTGTTGCAGTCTCGTGTGGATCTCCTGTAGAGGTCGGACGCATGTGCGGCTCCAAAGGCAACAAAGAAAATTAACCACAGAGTTTTCGACCGTACGAAAGTAAGAGATCTGATCTCTTCTCTTACCTAGATGTGATTTAGGTTTTAGATCTAAAACTATTTTAGATCTAGGATAATAATTTGATCAATACCAAAGTTTTTATTTTCTGACTTATAAATGCAATATGACATGTTATAGGTCCTAGTTGTAGGGTTTAGTAATATGATTACATGTATTTGTAGATTAAATTATTTAATTTATATATTCCGTTGCTTTACATTTTAAAAATATTTTTAAATTCATGCATGAAATCCTGAACTTTTTCCATCAGATGGTGGAGTCACTGATAATATAATAAAAATAATCATGATAAAATAGTAGTATAGCAATAATGGGAGTGATAGTGAGGGTGACAATGATAATAGAGCCGTTGTTGGCACTGATGATAAAAAATGATAAATTTTTATTTTTAAAATATTAAAAATAAAAAATTATTATATTTATTTTTAAAATAATAAAAATAAAAAAATAAATAATTTAATTTTTTTATATTAATTTTTATAATTTATTTTTAAAAATATAAAATAGAAAATAAGAATGATGCTAAATAAGCCCTCAATTTTTGGCTAAGCAAATGATTTATTTTATTCATGTCAACCATCGCTCTCGGACCCGCAACCTTTTGAAATTAACAAGTCTTAGAATCACCAATGATGTAGATATCTTTATAGATCTTTTATGCCTTCTTTTCCTACTTGAATACAAAATTAGATTTGACATATAATACGGATATAATAGAATATTCAGAAATAAAGATGCAAATAGAAACACATGTACTTTGAATCCTCGTAAGGATGGTTGCTTTCACCTTGCTTGACTGCGTATCTGAAAAATGAAGGCTTACACTTTGGACAACTTGCTTTGCTTGTTATCGTACACCTCCATGGGTGATCTCATAGGATTTTATTTTATTATAAAAAAATTGATATCTCACTTGTGCATATATGTATTTTAAACAAATAGAGATATTATCAAGAGTGTCACAATTTTGTATTATTTATGGAAAAAAAGTCCTATCAAATAAAAATAACTACAATAATAGAATAGTACTCTTATCTGACCTAAGTTCAAATACTTTTCTGCCCCTTTGTTGTTTGCACGGCAAACACCCAGCCCTCCGCGTGTATTGACTTTTTTCCACCGTATCGACAAAATCCTCGCCATTTAAAATGTCCGCCAATCCCACTACGACCGTCAGATGACAGATACCACATCAATCCAACGGTAATAATGCATGACATCTATTTTTTTTTGTTTTTTTTGTTTTGGCAAGGACTATTCTTTGGTTCCCATTGATGGGCAAAATGTGAAGCAATCAACAAAAGACCCGGTCAACTAGTACGTACGTAACCGGAGGAAAGAAGAAAAAGGTTGGTAGACCAGGAGAATTTCCCGTCCCTGCGGGTTGTACGGGCTCGGCAAGTCACCATGTCAATTCCTCGTGCTGGAGCTTGAAGGGGGGTCCAACAATGCATGGCTTCATTTGTCCGCCTTCTCATAAACAATTTTATGCACCCATTTAACCGTACTGAAAAGTGATTTGAGTCAGGCCTTAAAGCACTGTACTGTTTTTTTTTTTTTTTTTTTGATTCGATTCCAAACTCGATTTAATTTGATTATTATAGGACTTAATAGTGCACGAATAGTTTTTCTAATCAAATTCGGAGTACTAGAATTGTTGCGGCCAATCGTCTCGTCGTCCGATCGTCGGAAAACGTGCACCTATAAAAACGAAAAGTCCACTCTGATCGAAGGCGGCTTCGACGGGGACCCTCCGACGGTCAAGTCAGAGAGGTGACTGGGCAACAGTGAAATGTAGACAGAGAGCTCGATCGAGAGAGAGAGAGGGAGAGGAGCGAGCCTGTGTTTTTGGGAGTCGAGAAGTGGGAGAGATGGAGCGGATCCCTTGTACTGTTGCCTTCCCCGGTTTATATAGTGGAGCACGGTATGGCGCCGTCATTAATGGCGCAGACAAGTGAGGAACTGTCAACTCACTGTAGACTGTCAGAGTCGCCGTGAAAGTGTCACGTCGCCGTGCGGCTGTCAAATCACCATGGTTGACAACGCCCTCGGCGGGACAATGCCTCTAGGTAGCCGTGCCGCATGTCGCTGTCAGAGCTGACAAGGTCTGGCGGCTGTACGGCGGTTGGAGGAGCCGACCGACCCAAAGTCGGTGGCCAGCTGAGTGGTGTCGGGCCCCTCCGTTGGTCGGCGAGTCTTTCGTGAGTCGGCCATCGGACTTTTGGGTTCAGTCGGTCGGGAAAAGTGCGCCCGACATATCCTCAGTCGGTCGTGAGCCGATAATTAGCCAGTGATGGCATCCGTCAGTCGGTCGCTCTGACCGCCAATCGGTCGGTCCGGCCGTCGGTCGGTCGGGCCGTCAGTCGGTCGGTCGGGCCGTCAGTCGGTCGGGCCGCCAGTCGGTCGGTCGGTCGGTGGGTATCCCCCAACAGTTGCCCCCCTCCACTCCTAAGTCGGATGGTGAGCTGGCCGATGCTTTCATTCGGGCAGCGATCCTGGACGACTGGGAGTGGATTCGTCGTATGCATAGATCCGACCGTACCGCCGGCTGATCCGATGTCAGACGCCTCATAAATACCAAGCGATCTGGACGTCTAGTCGGTGTCAGAAGTCACGTCGGCGTCAGGTATCAGACGTCGCATCTTGTCGTCGTCAGACGTTACGTCGGTGTCAGAAGATCGGGCGCCGGACGATACGGCGTCAGACGGCCGGATATTCGGCGCCGATCGCAGGAGTGTGGGCCGCTGTCAGGCGTCCCATCGGGAACGCGAATCGGCGCGGGCGCATAAATGCAGAACCGCGCCCCCGCGTGCCGCGTGTCGAGGGTGGTTGGCCGGCGCCCCCCACATTTAATGTGGGCGGTGCGGCCGTCCCGGGACGGGGCGCGCCGAATACCCAGCCACTCGGAGGCCGCCACGTGTCGCGCATCCGTGAAGCTTCGGTCGGCGCGGAGTCATCTTGGCCGTCGGTCGGGCCTATATTATAGGACCCCTCGGACCCCACACTTGCCATTTTGCTGGAGAAACTCTGTCCGGGCGATTTCTCAGTCGTCGCGGGCAGAGCTTTCTTGCTTCCAGAGGAATTCATCTGGTTCGTGGTCCTCCCTTCCCATCTTCTTCTTCTTCCTCTTCTTCTCTTTTTTCCCTCCTTCTTCTTCTTCATTCGGTTCCGGTGCAATGGCCAGGAATCCGACTCAGGGAGCTCGGTCGGGGAACCCGACCGACGACTCCCGATCGGCTCCGGAAGATGAGGCCTCCTCGCTTTCGGGGCCGAATGTCGATCGGCTTCGGGAGCAATATCGTATCCCGGAGCAGTTTCGGCTCTCCGCTCCAGGGGCCGACGGTCGGGTTAACAGACCTCCGCCCGGCGATCTGGCGCTGTATGTCGAAGACCTTCGCGCGGGTCTTCGGCTTCCGATTTCGGAGTTCATCCAGAATTTATTAGATTATTACGGACTCTGTCCGGTGCAACTGGCGCCGAACTCCGTCCGTCTCATCATCTCCTTTGCGTTGTTGTGTCAGCTCTTGCCGACCAACCCTCGCGTTTCACTCTTCCGGACATTCTTTGTGCTCCGACCCCACCCTAAAGCCCGAGGGTGGTGGCTCTTCAACCCCCGGAAGGGTCTCGCCTTTATCACCGGTCTTCCATCGTCCATTCATGGGTGGAAGAACCAATTCTTTTTTGTTTCCTCCTCATCTCCTTGGGGCTTCCCTTCCCGCTGGGGTGTGCCCCGAACCGAAGCCAACGACAACAGCCGGGTGGAGGCGGATGACCGGGAGGACTTTCACCGACTGAAAGACATGTCGGTCCCGAAGCAGAGGGAGCTTGTTACCGAACAAGCTCTCTATGATGCCGGCTTGAGTCTGGTCCCCCGACTAGGTATCGCCCGATCCCCCGGTCTTTCTTTTCATTCGGCTCTTGGTCCGGTCTTTAACATTTTTGTCGGTATTGCAGGGACACCTCCAAGGATGCGGCCGACAGACACTGAGATTTGGCGGTTCGCGACAAGGAAGAGGCTAGCATCGGGGGCCGATCCTTCGCGCCCCCCGAAGAAACCTACTCCAGCAGCACCGACCATCGAGGCATCGACGACCGACCAGTCGGAGCCTGTAGTAGCCCTCGCGGCTCCGACGGCTCACACGGAGAAGAGGCCGGCTGAGGAGGCGGCCGAGGGAACATCGGTGGCTTCGCCGGTGCGGGTGGAGCCAGATGACGTTCGGGAAATCGAACATCGTCCGGCGGCGTCCGTTGGCGCAACGGGGGGCGCCGAGTCGAACTCAAGCATCCCCTCGCTGTCGGTCCCGTCGATCGGGGTAGCTGATCGGGGGAAAGCCCCGATGGAGCCCGCGGATGAGACAAGGTCGGGGAGCCGATCTGTGCCTCCCAGCGCACATTACCCCGAAGGAGCGTCGGCGTTGGCCGACCATAACCTTGCGAGGAGGTTGTGTCAGGGGATCCTCCTCCTAGCCGACGTAGAGTCGCTGAGATCTCGACAGGTGACCGAGATGCTGTCGCGGTTCTATCCGACCATGGTCGAGGTAAGCTTCGCATCATCTTCTCTTTCCCTTAGAAATTTTTGTTGTTATGTGATCCTGACGAAGCCTTTTCAATCGGCAGCTGATCTATACAATGTCGGAACTAGAGGTCGGGTACCGATGGTTCGGCAACGTCGGGCCGCTTACAAGGAGAGGTCGGCGGCGGCCGAAGCCGAGAGGGCGATGTTGGCCGACCACCTTCAGCAATCGACCGACCGGGAGGCCAAGTTAGTAGACGAGGTCTCCCGGCTTGGGTCCGAACTTCGGTCGGCCAAGAAGGAGGCCAGGCATAAGGGTCGGGCCATGCGTCGTCTTCGGCACGAACGGGACGGCGCCACCGCCGAACTCCAAAGCGAGCGCGAGCAGCTTCGGGTCAGTCTGGAGAAGCTCGCCGAAGCCGAAGAGGAGCTATCAATCGCCCAGATCGACGTCGAAATGGCGAAGGCTGAGGCGGAGTCGGCGAGGGAGTCGCTCGCCCGTGCGGAGGACGAGGCAAGGTCGGCGAAAGAGTCGGCCGATCGGGCGGTGGAAGATTTTCGGGCCTCCAACCAATACCGGGAGGAGATGCTCGAGTCGGGCTTCGCCTCGTACCGGGTGGGGTTCGAGGACGGTCGGGATGCCGTCCATGCCTTGTACCCGGAGCTGGACGTCAGCAGCGTCATCCCGCCGGTAGCCGAGGAGGAAGGAACCGAGGAGATGGCCGACCAGCCGTCGGGAGGCGTCGTCGTGGCGGAGGAGGCCGTCCCGGAGCAGGTGGCACCGATCGATATCCCCTCGCCGACCGAAGCCCCTCCTTCAGCCACCGACCCAGTGCCGCTTATGGCCGACACGCCGGTCATCCCCGATCCTCCGTCAGTCAAGGAGATCGACTAAGAAGATGATCGGGCCCTGCCGACTACCTCTGTTTTTGTTTTTCTTTTTTCCTGAAGTACTTGTAATCGGGCTTCGACCCGACTTTGTAATTCTCTTTCAGTTTTGAATGAAACTTTTTCACTCTCTCCTTTTGTTTGTAACATCGAATGTATCTGTAATGTCGCATGCCCATGTGAGTCGTAAACTTAAAATAAGTTGCTAACTGCCATAGGTCGGTTAGGACGTTTGGCAACTTGTGCCGACCCGAAGGTAAGGTAGGTCCCGCCTTTAGATCGGCTTCTGATAGTCAATGCTGATCATCGGGCACGTATGTTAAGTCGGGAGCCACGAAGGTAGAGTAAGTCCCGATTTCAGATCGGACTTTGATGGTCGAGATCTTCGGTCGGGCGCCCGTTGAGTCGGGATCCGACCGACCGTGATTACGGTTCGGCAGTCGGGTCCTGTCTGACTTGTTCAGTCGAAAGTCGTCCGGCGCATTCAGTCGGGGGAGGCTGATAAGTCGGGCCCCGATACCCTTATGTCGGGTACACCTCCGTGCCTCGTGATATACGGTGGTAAGCCGCATATCCTCCGGCCGATGTGGCTCGGTCGGCAAGTCGTAGATGCGACTAAGGTCGCGTCGTGTGATAGACGGTGGTAAGCCGAATATCCTTCGACCACCGTGGCTCGGTCGGGAGTCGCGACGTCGGTCGCGTAGGCACTTCGCCTTTTCTTGGTCGGGGCCCGATCGGCGTGTTAGCCGATAGTCTGGCCCGAGAGTTCGACCGTAGAAGGAGCGCCAGCTCCCGTCATTGTAGATGCATCGATCCTTGTAAGGATCCGATGTCTCGTCGACTGTCGAAGGAGTGTCGACTCCCATCATTGTAGATGCATCGGTCCTTGTAAGGGTCCGATGGATCACCGGCGATAAGGCCGTTGGTTCCAAGAGGGCACTGAGTACACATCGTCACGTCAGGGCTTGACCTTGATGAGCACCGATCATTAGTCGAAGAGTTAAAACTTCGAACTTTCAAACTGAATTTGTATTCCGGCTACTGAATTACAAACTTCACTGGCAATACAGCTTCAGGTTGTCGGCATTTCAGGTCCGGGGGATGGGTTTCCCCTCAAGGGTCTCCAGTCGGTAGGCTCTCGATCCGTAGGTGTCTGCTACCTTGTAGGGTCCTTCCCAATTGGGAGCCAGCTTCCCTTGGTCCAAGGGCTTCGACACTTCTGCCTTCCTCAAGACCAGGTCGCCAGGCCTGAAAAGCTTCGATCTAATCTTGGCATTGTAATACCGAGCGACCCTCTGTCGGTACGAAGCCATGCGAACTTGGGCCTCATCCCGCAGTTCGGGGAGGAGGTCGAGGTCGGCCCTCCGACTCTCGGAGCTGTCCGGCTCTCGGTACCGCTCGACCCTTGAAGATGGCAGGCCAATCTCGAGCGGGATCATAGCCTCCGTCCCATAGGCCAAACTGAAAGGCGACTCCCCGATCGGAACGCGGGGCGTCATTCGGTAAGCCCACAGAATGGAGCCCAGCTCGTCGACCCAGAGACCTTTGGCTTCGTTTAGTCGGGTCTTGAGTCCGTGGAGCAAGGTTCGATTGGTCACCTCGACCTCGCCGTTGGACTGAGGGTGCCCGACCGAAGTCAGTCGGTGCCTGATGTGGAACCTGGCGCAGAAGTCTCTGAAGTCCTGATTGTCGAATTGCCGTCTATTGTCGGTGATGATCGCATGCGGCAACCCAAACTTGAAGATGATGGACTTTTGGATGAAGTCCTCCATCTTCCGCTCGGTGATCTGCGCCAGGGGCTCAGCCTCCACCCATTTGGTGAAGTAGTCGATGACGACAACGATGAACTTCCTCTGGCCCGACGCTGGTGGGAATGGACCGAGAATATCGACCCCCCACTGGGCGAAGGGCCACGGAGCGACAATAGGGGCAATTTGGCTGGCCGATTGGTGTTGAATGTTGGCGTACTTTTGACATGGCTCGCACCTCCAGACCAACTCTGCCGCATCCCTCTTCATGGTTGGCCAGTAATAACCTTGTCGCAGGACCTTGTAGGCCAAGGACTTGCCCCCCAAGTGGTTCCCGCAAATTCCTTCGTGAACCTCTCGGAGAGCATAGTCGGCGTCGGTCGGTCCCAAACACCTAAGCAGGGGAAGGGAGAACGACCTCTTGTAGAGTCGGCCGTCCATAATGACATATTGCGAGGCCGACCATCGGAGTCGCTTGGCCTCCGCAGGATCTTCGGGACTGATTCTGTCGGTCAGGTACCGGACGATCGGGTCCATCCAACTTGGTTCGGATGTTAGCTGCTGTACTTCTTCAACCCGATCGACGCTCGACTGCTGGAGGTTTTCGACGAACGTCCGACCCAAAGAGTCGTAGGCCGACGTTGCCAATCTGGAGAGTGCATCGGCGCGGGCGTTCTCCGACCTAGGGATGTGGGAAATTTCGAAATACTCGAGGTGCGCCACGAGGTCCTTCACTTTCTGAAGGTACTTGATCATGGTCGGATCTCGCACCTCGAATTCGCCCTTGACCTGCCCTACGATCAGCTGAGAGTCAGAGAATGTCCGGAGGCTGTCGACGCCCAGCTCCTTCGCCATCCTCAAGCCAGCGAGGAGTGCCTCGTACTCGGCTTGATTGTTGGAGGCCTTGAAGTCGAACCGGAGGGCATACTCGGTGACCACCCCATCCGAATTCATGAGCAGGAGTCCGGCTTCGCTCCCCTGAGCGTTTGAGGCTCCGTCGATGTGGAGTACCCAGGTGGAGATCGGGTCCGGCTCAGAGACCGCATCTCATCCTGGGTCTTCATCTCCCGACCCCTGGTCGGTTGTCGGGCATTCGGCGATGAAGTCGGCCAAGACCTGAGCTTTCAGGGCAGGCCTTGGTCGGTACTGAATGTCGAACTCGCTAAGCTTCATCGCCCACTTCGCGAGTCGTCCAGATGTGTCGGGTCGGTGCAGTATCACCCTCAGGGGCTGGTTGGTGAGCACCACTATGGCGTGGGCCTGGAAGTATGGACGGAGTCGTTGCGCGGAGACGGTCAGGGCGAAAATCATCTTTTCCATCTCCGAGTACCTTGCTTCGGCCCCGTGGAGCACCTTGCTGGTGTAGAAGATAGGCAGATGGGTTCGGCACTCATTTTCTCGGACGAGTACCGAACTGATCACCTCAGGAGACGTGGCCAAGTAGAGATACAAGGTTTCTCCGACCTGCGGCTTTACGAGCAGCGGCGGGGAAGCCAAGTACTTTTTCAGGTCTTCGAAGGCCTGTTGGCACTCGTTTGACCAAGAAAAACCATTCGCGTGGCACAGAGTTTTGAAGAACGGGAGGCACCTTTCAGCTGATCGAGAAATGAATCGGCTAAGCGCGATAATTTTTCTGTTCAGCTGTTGGACCTCCTTCTTGGTGTTCGGACGACGCATGTCGAGGATTGCCTTTATTTTCTCAGGGTTGGCCTCAATCCCTCTCTGAGAGATAAGGAATCCGAGGAACTTCCCTGAGGTCACCCCAAAAGCATACTTGGTCGGGTTGAGCTTCATTCGGTGTCGTCGAAGGGTGCGAAAGGTCTCCTCGAGATCCTGAACATGGTCGGGGATCTGCGTGCTTTTCACCAGCATGTCGTCCACGTACACCTCCATGTTGCGCCCGATCTGGTCTTTGAAGACCTTATTGACAAGTCGCTGGTAGGTGGCGCCGACGTTCTTCAGTCCGAAGGGCATCACTCGATAACAGTAGAGGCCCTTGGGAGTCACGAACGTGGTGTGCTCCTCATCTTCAGGTGCCATCCGGATCTGGTTGTACCCGGCGAAGGCATCCATGAAGCTGAGCAGTCGAAATCCGGACGTCGCATCCACCAGCTGGTCGATCTTGGGAAGTGGGAAGCTATCTTTTGGGCAGACTCGGTTGAGGTCGGTGTAGTCGATGCAGATCCTCCACTTCTCGTTGGCTTTTTTGACCATGACAACATTGGCGAGCCAATCGGGATACGTGGATTCCCGAATGAAGCCTGCTTCAAGTAGCTTGTCCACTTCTTCGTCGATGACCCTCTGCCTTTCTGGAGCGAAGGACCGTTTCTTCTGCCTCACCGGCCTCATCGTCGGGTCGATGTTGAGTCGGTGGGTTATTGTTTCTGGGGGGATGCCCGACATATCTGCTGCCGACCAAGCAAATATGTCGGCATTGGCCGTCAGCAGCTCCGTCAGTCGGCGTCGTTCGGTGTCGGGCAATTGAGACCCGACCCAAACTTTCCTGTCGGAATTTTCTCCTATCGGGATCGCCTCGAGCTGCTCGACCGGCGAACCTCATTCTTCCTCCTCCCGCTGGTCCAGCTTGTCGATCGTCAGAGAACCCCTTGACTCGTCACTTTGAGCGGAGATTTGGAAGCATCGTCGGGCGAGCTGTTGATCCCCGCGCATCTCCTCGATTCCGTGTTTGGTCGGGAACCGAACAAGGAGATGGTACGTCGAGATGACCGCCTTGAGGGCGTTCAATCCGGGTCGTCCAAGTATGGCGTTGTAAGCCGAAGGAACTTGGACGACCGCGAAAGTGAGGTGGACTGTGCTTTGCCGAGGTTCGGTGCCGGCCGTCACGGGTAGGGTAATTTCTCCCTCTGTCGTGACAGCGTCTCCGGCAAAGCCGATCAGGGGCACAGAGACCCTCTTAAGTCGGTCAGTTGACAGTCGCATTCGGGAGAAGGTCGAGTAAAACAAAACATTTGTCGAACTTTCATTATCAACAAAAATTCGTTTTACATCATAATTTGCTATTGTCGCTGACACAACAACAGCATTATCGTGGAGAGTTTGGATACCCCGAACGTCATCTTCCGTAAAGGTGATTACGTCGTCCGGGCGTGGCTTTTTCATCTGCTCCCCTCCCGTGGACGTCCCCGGGCCCAGCCGCTTGGAGATCATATTGATGACTCCGGCCGTCGGTTGGTTGGTCGCCGCCTCTTCAGTCGGTTGGGGGCGTCGATCGACAACTGGTTGGATCGGCGGACCCTTCCAAAATTTGCCGAGGTACCCCCGGCGGATGAGAGCTTCAATCTCATCCTTCAATTGGGTGCACCACTCGGTGTCGTGGCCGTGGCTTCGATGGAACCGGCAGTACTTCCGACGGTCGAGGCCTTTTGCCTTCAGAGGCGGAGGCCGTCGCAGGTATTCCTCTCCCTCGATCTCCATCAGGATCTGCGCACGGGGAGCGGAGAGAGGAGTGTAGGAGTCATACCTGGGGCATGCCGGCCTCAGAGTCTGTTGCCGGGGTGACTTTTGGATTCGTCGAGGTGGCGAGACCCGACTGTTGGTTGGGGGCCTGCTTGGTTCGGCGGGCTCCCGACCTTTTCTCCACTTCTCTTTCGGGCCTCTGGGCTCGGCCAAGCGTCGGTCGGACGCTCCTTCGTCCGCGTGCATATACTTGTATGCGCGCTCCAGTAGCTCGGCATATGTCCGGGGGAGGGTCTTGTCTAGAGAATAGGTGAATCGGGATGCCCTCAAACCCCGCTTCATGGCTGAGACAGCCATGTCTTCGTTGAGGTCCCGGACCTCAAGCGTGGCCGCGTTGAATCGTGCCACGAAGTGTCGGAGCGTCTCGTTTTCCCCCTGCTTGAGGGAGAAAAGGCTGTCCGATGTTCGCGGCGGCTTTCGACTGGTGCTGAAATGGGCCACGAATGAGTGCTCGAGCTGCCCGAAGGAGTGGATACTTCCCGATCGGAGACCGGAGTACCAGGCCCTGGCAGCCTTGCGGAGTGTGGCGGGGAAGCCGATGCAAAAAAGAGCGTCGGTTGCCCCTTGGATCATCATGAGAGCTTTATAGCTCTCAAGGTGGTCGACTGGGTCGGTGGAGCCGTCGTATGGCTCCACGTGCGGCATTTTGAACCGACTGGGAATCGGCTCGTCGAGGACCAGTCGGGAGAGAGGTTAGGCGGTCTGGAAGTCGACGTCGTTCGAAGACTTCTGGCCGTCCATTTGCAACTAGGCGAGTCGGCGGTCGATTTTCTCGAACCGACGCTCGTAGTCGTCCGCTCGTCGATGCTGGGAGACCCCAGGAGTGGAGTCTCCGGAAGATTCTGAGAGGGAGGCCGACGGCGTGCGCGACCGTTTCTCCTTCCTTGCCCGTTCCAACGGGGAAGGAGAGGGCCGCTGGGACCGTCGGTCGTCGCGTCATGGTCGTCCCTCCTCTCCTCCGTGGGAGCGCTCGCATGGAGGCGACAGGGATCGGTGCGGTCGTCGGCGGCTGCTCCTGGAGGGCATCGATCGGGCCGCCGGTTGCTGCTGGAGGCTTTTGACTGCATCGGTCAGTACGGTCATCTGCCGTACGATGGCCATGATCTGGGCCTCCGTGGTCACTGCAGGGTGCGGAGAGCTAGGCTCCGCCGTCGGTGGTGGCGGGGAGGCCTCTTCCCGGCGAGAAGAGCGCCTTGCCGACCCAGTGATTCTCGATCGTTGAGCTCTTGTCTTTGTCATGCTGTCCCCTACCTGGCGCGCCAATCTGTTGTGACCAATCACCTCGTCGTCCGATCGTCGGAAAGCGTGCACCTGAAAAAATGAGAAGTCCACTCTGACCGGAGGCAGCTCCGGTGGGGACCCTCCGACGGTCAAGTCAGAGAGGTGACTGGGCAACAGTGAAATGTAGACAGAGAGCTCGATCGAGAGAGAGAGAGAGGGAGAGGAGCGAGCCTGTGTTTTTGGGAGTCGAGAAGTGGGAGAGATGGAGCGGATCCCTTGTACTGTTGCCTTCCCCGGATTATATAGTGGAGCACGGTATGGCGCCGTCATTAATGGCACAGACAAGTGAGGAACTGTCAACTTACTGTAGACTGTCAGAGTCACCGTGAAAGTGTCACGTCGCCGTACGGCTGTCAAATCATCAGGGTTGACAACGCCCTCGGTGGGACAATGCCTCTAGGTAGCCGTGCCGCATGTCGCTGTCAGAGCTGACAAGGTCTGGCGGCTGTACGGTGGTTGGAGGAGCCGACCGACCCAAAGTCGGTGGCCAGCTGAGTGGTGTCGGGCCCCTCCGTTGATCGACGAGTCTTTCGTGAGTCGGCCATCGGACTTTTGGGTTCAGTCGGTCGGGAAAAGTGCGCCCGACATATCCTCAGTCGGTCGTGAGCCGATAATTAGCCAGTGATGGCATCCGTCAGTCGGTCGCTCTGACCGCCAATCGGTCGGTCGGGCCGTCGGTCGGTCGGGCCGTCAGTCGGTCGGTCGGGCCATCAGTCGGTCGGGCCGCCAGTCGGTCGGTCCTTTCGGCCGTCGGTCGGTCGGTCGGTGGGTATCCCCCAACAAGAATATTTAGATTAAATTATCAAAATATAGAACAATTAAAAAAAGCTAATGATATTATGGTATTGATTATTGCTACAATGCGCTGGAGATAAAATCGATGCTGAACTAAGTTGGAGAGTTGAGAGTTGCGTTGATGTAAATCGCGAGCAAAATCTGTAAAAAAAATTCTAAAATTATTGGGTATTTTTCATTTCAGGACCCTCCAATGTTTAAGTCAGCCGGGGTCTTGAGAATAGATAGTGGAAATGGAGAAATAAAAAGCAAAAAGTCAAAGTTTGAGTGGAGAAAAATGGAGAGAACTCTAGTTTTCTTTGAGAAATCTGGTAAAGTTTCGTCTCTGTTCACTCGAACTTGACTTACCTTCCGAAGAGCATCTTATCTTCTTTTTATAAAGGGAGCTCGTTTAGGCCTTAAGTTGTTAGGTCGTTAGAGATCTGTTAGGTCGTTGGAGATTTATTAGGCTGTTGGATAGTTGTAACAGAATGGCCAGCTATATAGAGATCGTGGGGTGCCCACGAGGCAAATGGACTGGAATATTACTAAAAGATAGTTACAGTTGAGCTGTATGACAGCTGTTAGACAACTGTACATAAATATAGTGGCATGTTGGTAAGAGATCGATGTAGAATAACTGATATAAATAAATAAACTAGGCGCCATGCTTGAATATCAGCAATCAGGTCAGCCAGAAACCGACATAAGTTGTTTCAGTTGAGGGAGATCGACATATAACCAAGGTGAGTATCTTACTTACTATTTGTTCTGGACTAAGCCGACTTAGCAGATAATACTAAAGAGTCAGATTGGCTAGAGACCGATATAACCTGAGAGTGTCATTAACTCAGATAATGATCTACTACCACGTATCCAGATGATGATGATCTCAATCTTCTGATGAGGTCGGCTTTCTGACAATCTTATTTTCTGATGAGGTCGGCCTTCTTATGAGGTCTGTCTCCTGATGAGGTCGGCCTTCAAGGCTCATATCAATATTCTTATCAACTCGATAGCTCCTGAGTATGAGTCTCAAGGATATTGACTGAGGTGGTAAGATCCCACAATATTTACCCCCCACTTTTGAGTTTTAAGAGATTAGTTTGGATGAAAGAAGTAGTTCATGAAAAATAATCCTTAGCTTGTCCGAGGTGGTGAATCTGTGCTATTTGGTTCAAGTGAACCACTGCATCCTTCTACTTGAGCTCAGAGTAGGCAAGTCGGATCTCCTATATATTTGATAGGATTTCAATTTTTAATGCCTCATTTTCTTTCTTTTTAAGGGCATGTTGTTGGAGAATTTAAGTTGGAACTTGTCAAGTTGACATTTTGTGAGGCCCAATCCGGAGATCGGATATCTCATTTTTGATCTTGGTTCTTTTGAAATTTTGGTCCAATCGGGACTTTGGATTTTTGTAAAGTCCAATCTGGAGATCGGATATCTCACTTGATTTTGATCCTTTCGGGACTTTGATCCAATTGAGATTCCAAATTTTTATGAGGTGCAATCTAGAGATCAGATATCTCACTTGATCTTGGTCCTTTCGAAACTTATCCTGATCTGAAGATCGATATTTTGGTCCTCAAGGGGACTTGGCCCACTGGAGCTTTAAATTGATCTGGAGATCGAATTTTTGATCCTATTGGATCTTATCTCGATTTGAAGATCGGTATTTTGATCCTCAAGGAGACTTGGCCCATTAGGGCTTTAAATTGATCCGAAGATCAAATTTTTAGTCCTATTAGGACTTATCTCGATCTGAAGATCGGTATTTTGGTTCTTTGAGACTTATCTCGATCCAAAGATCGAATTTTTGGTCCTATTAGGATTTATCTTGATTCGGAGATCGGATTTTTGATCCTTCGGGATTTATCTCAATTCGAAGATTGAATTTTGGTCCTTTGGGACTTATCTCGATCTGAAGATCGAATTTTTGGTCCTATTGGGAATTATCTCGATTAAAAGATCAATATTTTGATTTTCAAGAGGATTTGGACCATTGGGGCTTTAAATTGATCCAGAGATCGGATTTTTGGTACTATTGGGACTTATCTCAATCTGAAGATCGGATTTTTGATCTTATTGGGAGTTATCTCGATTTGAAGATCGGTATTTTTGTCTTTTGAGACTTATCTCACTCCAGAGATCAAATTTTTGATCTTATTGGGATTTATCTCAATCCGAAGATCAATATTTTGATCCTTCGAGACTTATTTTGATTCAAAGATTGATTTTTTGGTCTTATTGGGACTTATCTTGATCTGAAGATTGAATTTTTGGTCCTTTGAGACTTGTCTCAATCCAAAGATTGAATTTTTGATCTTTTGCGATTTATCTCGATTCGAAGATCGAATTTTTGATCCTATTGAAACTTATCTCGATCTGAAGATCAATTTTTCTTTTTGACTCTTTGGGGCTTAAGTTTGATCTGGAAATCGGATTTTCATCTTTCTTGACTATTTTGGGGCTTTTCCAACTTTGTTTGGTCGGGTTTCACCGATCTGATTTGGATGAAGAAGGATTCTTTAATGAAAACTTTGATCAAATCTTTATCTTTATTGGGACAAAAATTGAATGCTTTATTGAAAAGATTTCACTGATAGTACATTTTGAGATTTTTAGCATTCTATATCTTTAGGATGGTTGTACCATCCAAATTTTTAATCTGATAAGCTCCTATGTGAATTACTTCAATAATCCAATGTGTTGGAGCATGATCCCGGCTCTTTCCACGGACCTTGGGTGCAGCGGAACCAGCAACGAACAAATCTGAAGACTTCTGGACTCGATCGAAGGCCCTTGACGAAATCAGCCGGTTGTTGTCTTCTTCGTTAGCCTTCCGTTCCAGATGAAGAATGCCTCTAAGATCACCTCTAAAAAATCCAAGATCTGGTACCCAACTAGATTAGGCCTGGACCGAGGTCTTTCAATTCGTAGATCTTGAATCGGAATGTTCTAGATAGGGAAGAAGGTAGATAGAACCAAACCTTGCAGATCTATCCTGCTGCAGCCTTTCTTGTAGATCTGTTGATGGAGATCTCACCCGCGCCTCAAACAACCTCAGATCAACTCCAGATCTGAGAGAAACTTGTACCAACCTCATAGCAAGAGATTTCAAGTTTTAAACCTGATGTTTGGGCGGCTGCAAGAAAGGGAGAGGCAATATGGTTGGCAGCACAAAGGGGGAGGGGCTCAAAACCCTAGCGCCTCCCCTACTTTTCCTACCTTCTATGGGCCTGGCGGCAAGAAACCCTAGGGTTTCTTGCTCCTAGGGCATGGAGAATAGCTGAAGAGAGAGGGAGAAGAGAGAGAGAGAGACTTGAGAGAAAGGATTTTCATATTTCTTGGCTTAATCAAACCTATACAGTGCATGTATATATAAACACAGGGTCAAGTGACCCAAACCCAAAACTCCCTTGACCAACTCTATGGGAGATTAGGTTAACTCAAGCCCATGTACACCCATGACTCGACCTAATCTCACCTATTCTGGGCCCAGACTTGGTCCATAAAGAGTTGGTCCCTTGAGGCCCACTTAACCTAGACCTCAAGAACCCGAAAGGCCCACAGCCTTTCAACCTTGGGCCCAACTAGCCCTAGAGCCTCCATGAAGCCCTCATGAATGATGGACCTTGGCCTTAGCCTTGGTCCCCTGGTCCTTGGACACACCATCTGGATCACAACAATCTCCACCTTGGTGTCCCAAGGCCTCAACCAGCTCCACTCTGTCCATCAGTCGAATCAGCTCAACACATCTCTGAAAGCTGTCCCATGGAAGTACCTTCATAAGTGCATCAGCTAGGTTCTCCTTGGTGTGTACCTTTACCAGCTCCACCTCGCCATCCTCCACAAGCTCCCTGATCCGATGATACCGAATGTCGATGTGCTTTGTCCTTGCATGATAGACTGAGTTCTGTGCTAATAGAAGTGCACTCTGGCTGTCACAGTGCACTCTAATGGCCTCCTGAGTAAGGCCCATCTCCGTCAACAAATCCTTCAGCCAAATTGCCTCCTTAGCTGCTTCTGTCAGCCCGATGTACTCCACCTCTATAGTGGATAGGGCTGTGATAGGCTGCAGACTCGATCTCCAAGAAATAGGACCTCCATACAGGCTAAAGATGAAGCCTGTCGTAGACCTCCGGGTATCCATATCTCCACCGAAGTCTGCATCTACATAACCGCCAATCAGCCCCTGAGCCTCCCTGGACATGTCAGAGTATCCCACTGTACCTCCTCGCTGTCCGTAGCAGATGCCAACTCCAACTGAACCCATCAGGTATCTGAATATCCACTTCAGAGCTCTCCAGTGCTCCCTGCCAGGCTGCGCCATGAATCTGTTAACCTGACTCACTGCATGGGCGATGTCTGGCCTACAACAGACCATCGCATACATCAAGCTCCCAACTCCTGAAGCATAAGGAACCATCTCCATCTCCTGAGCCTCCACCTCAGTCTGTGGTGCCATGGTCTTCGAGAGTCTGAAGTGACCGACAAGTGGCAGCTCCGTCGGCTTTGCTCCCTTCATCCCGAATCTCTCTAAGACCTTCTGTATGTAGCCCCCCTGAGATAGATGCAGCACCCTCTGGGCTCGGTCTCTGAAAATCTCCATGCCTAGGATCTTCCTTGCAGGGCCCAAATCCTTCATCTCAAACTCCCGAGATAAGGATGCCTTCAAATCCTGCACAACCTTCCTACTCTTGCATGCTATAAGCATGTCATCCACATACAAGAGTAGGAACAACCTAGAACCATCCTCAAGAGACTGAACATAAACACAGGGATCAAACTCGCACCTGAAAAGTCTAATGCTGCGCACATAGGAGTCGAATCGCTTGTACCATTGCCTCGGCGACTGCTTCAGCCCGTATAGCGACTTCTGCAACAAACAAACCTTTCCCTCTGATCCTGGATCTCTGAAATCGGGTGGCTGCTCCATGTAAATCCTCTCCTCCAAATGCCCATGGAGGAACATCGTCTTGACATCCATCTGCTCCAGCTCTAAATCTTGAGCTGCTACAATACTCAGCAACACTCTGATGGAAGTATGTCTGACGATGGGAGAGAAGACCTCGCTGAAGTCGATGCCTTCCTTCTGGGAGTATCTCTTGGCCACTAACCTCGCCTTGAATCTGATACCTCCCTGCTCTGAAGGCCCTTCCTTGCGACTGTAGACCCATTTGCAACCAATGGGCCTCTTCCCCTGTGGCAACTGCACCAATCACCACATCTGGTTCTGGTGGAGAGACTGCATCTCCTCGGACATCGTCTGGACCCACTACTCTCTGTCCTGGCTCTCAATAGCCTTCTGATACGTATATGGGTCTCTATTCACTGTCACCAGGGTATATGACAGCATCTCCTCGAAGCCATATCGATCCGGTTGCCTGATGGTCCTCTTGGGCTTGTGTTGGGCAACACCGATATCAGTCCTCGATCCAGCTCGCTCCTGTTGGACCTCTCCGCCTTGATCATCCATCCGAGTCCTCTCCACCTGTGGAGACACCTTAGGTAGGTGCTCCACCTGAATGTCATGTCCACCAGTAGTACCTGCAAGAGACAAAATCAAAGAGGTAAGCTGTCCAGCAGCGCCCTACTGGACCTCCTCCTGCTCCTCCATGCCTGCTCGCCTCCGTAGGACTGACTCCTCATCAAATGTCACATCCCAACTAATGATGACCTTCTTTTCCAAGGGATCCCATAGCCTGTATCCCTTAACTCCTCGCGATAGCCTAGAAACACCGTCTTGCGTGATCTAGCGTCTAGCTTGCTCCGCTCACCAGCTTCAATGTGCACATAGGCCGTGCACCCAAATACCCATAGATGGCCCAGCCCAACTGTCCTCCCAGACCACACCTCCTCTAGAAGCCTGCCATCCAACCTGGTGTGAGGTGACCGATTGACCAAGTAACCCGCTGCGTCAACTGTGTCAACCCAGAACGCCTTTGGAAGCCCTGCCTGCAGCCTTATGCATCGTGCCTTTTCCAGAAGTATTTTGTTCATCCTCTCGGCCACCCCATTCTGCTGTGGAGTCCCCTTAACTGATAAGTGTCTCCTGATCCCACACTCTTCACAGTAATCTTGGAACTCTCTGCTGGTGTACTCTCCGCCATTGTCTGACCTCAGACACTTCACGCTCCTCCCCTGCTCCTCCACCTCAGCTCTCCAGATCTTGAACTTGGTGAAGACCTTTGACTTCTCTATCATGAAGTAAATCTAGAGTTTTCTTGAGAAATCATCAATCAGGGTCATGAAGTATCTGACCCCATTCCTAGCTGAAATTGGGGTTGGTCCCCACACATCCGTGTGTACTAACTCCAGAGGGGCTGCACTGCGGGTTGTACTGATGTTGAACTGAACTCTCCTCTGCTTTCCCATCTGACAAGGCTCATAGATCTCTCCTGTAGTACCATCCTCCAGATCAGAGATGAGTCCTCTCCTGCTCAACTCCCTCATCCCCTTGTCACCCATGTGGCCTAGGCGGTAGTGCCACATCCTGTAAGCCCCCTGTTGGTCCTGTGCTGCAGTTGTTGCATCAGACTCTCCGGTCACCAAAGATCCCTCTTTGCGATAGAGGTTATTGTCTAACCTCCTGCCTCTCATCACCACCATAGCTCTATTGGAGATATTTAATACTCCGCTTCTAGCCCTACTGCTGAAGCTGTATCCACTGCGCTCCAAGTAGCCCAGTGATACCAGATTCTTTTCCAGCTCCGAGACGTGCTTTACATTTGTCAATATCCTCACAATCCCATCAAACATCCTCACCCTGACTGTCCCTATCCCAGCCACCTTGCAAGGATGATTGTCGCCTAGAGTCACTGATCCCTCATCTGTCTTGGTGTATGTCGCAAACCAAGATCTGTGTGGTGTGTAGTGACATGAGCACACAGAGTCTAGTGTCCACTCCTCTGTGTAATGCCTGTGACTATCTGATACCACAAGTAGATCATCCTCCACCTGCTGCCTAGCAACTGCACTCACTGATTCTGAGCCACTTCTTTCTCCCTTCTTGCTCTTCCATAGTGGACATTCTCGCTTGAAGTGCCCGAACTCGTTGCACTTGAAGCATTTCATCTCTTTCTTTCCCTTCCTGGACTTGGACCACCCTCTGGACTTGCTTTTGCCTCTGCCTCTACCTGTCCTCTCCCCTACTGCCAAACCCTCCTGGAGAGCCCGATCTCTGGTCAACTTTTTTCTTTGCTCATTAGACCTCAGCACTGAGACCATATCCTCATATTTCAGAGTCTCCTTGCCGTAGAGCAGTGTAGTCACCAAAGAGTCATATGATCTTGGCAGCGAACACAAAAGCAACAGGGACTTGTCCTCCTCATCCAGCTTCACCCCGATATTCATCAACTCCATACACAACTAGTCAAACCTCTGAATGTGGCCAATCACATCAGATCCCTCCTGCATCCGAAGACTATACAACCTCTTCTTCAGTATTAGCTTGTTGCATATATTCTTCCCCATATATATGGTATGCAACTTCGACCAAAGGCCCTTCGGGGTCTTTTCTTCCAGCATCGAATACAACACCGCATCCGTCAAACATCCTCTAATCACCGAGCATGCTTTCTTCTCCAACGATGTCCATTGTCTATCCGTCATTCCCTCGGCTTCTCATCCAAAGCCTGATCCAGATCTGCTTGCACCAGAAGATCCTCCACCCAAATTTTCTACATAGAAAAATTTCTCTTGCCATCAAACTTCTCAAAATCAACCTTCATATTACTGTCCATGACTGGATCCAAGCCAAACAAGCAATATAAAATCAAGAAGTGTAGAATATACCTTGATGGTACCTTGCTGAAAATTTTTAGCACTTGGGATCTTCAACTTCTCGTGCTTAGAACCGCTTCCTCACCACCGTGGCTCTGATACCAACTATTGGAGCATGATCCCGGCTCCTCCCACGGACCTTGGGTGCAGCAAAACCAGCAACGAATAAATCTGGAGACTTTTGGACTCGATCGAAGGCCCTTGACGAAATCAGCCTGGTTGCTATCTTCTTCGTCAGCCTTCCGTTCCAGATGAAGAACGCCTCTAAGATCACCTCTAAAAAATTTAAGATCTAGTACCTAACTAGAACAGGCCTGGACCGAGGTCTTTCAATTAATAGATCTTAAATCAGGATGTTCTAGATAGGGAAGAAGGTAGATAGAACCATACCTTGCAGATCTGTCCTGCTGCAGCCTTTCCTGTAGATCTGTTGATGGAGATCTCACCCGCACCTCAAACGATCTCAGATCAATTCCAGATCTGAGAGAAACTTGTACCAACCTCATAGAAAGAGATTTCAAGTCTTGGACCTGATGTTTGGGTGTCTGCAAGAGAGGAAGAGGCAATATGGTTGGCGGCACAAAGGGGGAGAGGCTCAAAACCCTAGTGCCTCCCCTACTTTTCCTGCCTTCTATGGACCTGGCGGCAAGAAACCCTAGAGTTTCTTGCTCCTGGGGCATGGAGAATAGCTGAAGAGAGAGGGAGAAGAGAGAGAGAGACTTGGGAGAAAGGGTTTTCATATTCCTTGGCTTAATCAAACCTATACAGTGCATGTATATATAAACACAGGGTCAAGTGACCCAAACCCAAAACTCCCTTGACCAACTCTATGGGAGATTAGGTTAATCCAAGCCCATATACACCCATGACTCGACCTAATCTCACCTATCTTGGGCTCAGACCTGGCCCATAAAGAGTTGGTCCCTTGAGGCCCACTTAACCTAGACCTCAAGAACCCGAAAGGCCCACAGCCTTTCAACCTAGGGCCCAACTAGCCCTAGAGCCTCCATGAAGTCCTCATGAATGATAGACCTTGGCCTTAGCCTTGGTCCCCTGGGCCTTGGGCACACCACCTGGATCACAACACAATGTGGCCCTTCCTAGTTTGGAGCAAGTTTTTCTTGTTCTATTGGCTTTGATACCTCAGCTCATCAGAGAATTAGATCATCTTTATGAAAAATTTTAGGCTATTTGGTTAGCTTGATCTCAAGCATACTTACCAAGTTGACCTCAACAAATCTATGCCTCTATTGCATCCCTCCTTGTTAGCACTCCTCAGTATCATGGCCGTGGTCCCAGTGGTAATGATAATACTTTCTTTTGTCTCTTTTTTTTTTAGATGGAGCCCTCAAAGGATTAGGTCGATGAAGATATCCTTGATCCTCGATCTCCATTAATATCTGAGCTTGAGGGGTGAATAGCAGAGTGTAGGAATCAAAATGCCAAGGTAGACTTCTGGACCTCGAATTTTTCTGAGGTCTATCAGTATTATCCTGTTGCTTCCTACAGTCTTTTTCCCAAGGCCATTTTTTTCCACTTTCTTCTTTTCTTGCCTGATGGAGTATGCTTTCTTCTTCTTTAGCTTGTACATACTTTCGTACTCAGACGAGCATTTGCTCATAGTTATTCGGATAGTTTTTATTGAGGGAGAAGATCAGACGATTACTCCAGAGTCCTTACTTTAGAGTTGCCATAGAAACAGGCTCATTGAAATTTTAAACTTTCAAAGTAGTTATATTGAAGCGTACAGCATAGTCTCACAGAGATTCATTTTCTTACTGCTTCATAGTGAAAAGACTGTTAGTATTTTTTAGGTGAACTTTATTATTGCCAATGTAAGTGACAAATAGTTTGGCTAACTATTCAAAAGAGGAGATAGATCCTAGCTGAAGGCCAGAGAACCAGATTCTTACAGAGTTTTTGAGGGTGATAGGAAAGGTGATACAATATAGGGCATCTTCTTGTAGCCTTATGATGGCTCTAAAAATTCTTTAAGTGATCCAAAGAGTCAGTGGAGCTATCAAGTGACTCCACTGTAGGCATCTTGAACTGAATAGGATCCAGTTCATTAAGGATTTGCTGAGAGAAAGGAGACTGCAAGCTGAAATCTCTCCTACCCTATGAATTGCTGATCTGAATCTCCATCAATTTTTTTTCAAGATTTTGGATCTTTCATCCAAGACCTTCTACCAAATTTATCTTTTTCCTTGGAGCAGATGATTCTGCACCCTAGGATTGATCAGTGAGATCCAGAGCATGATTGTGAGAAGGATTCTGAGGGACTAATTACTGGGAGTGGTGAGATTGAACCACTTGAGGAGTTGGTTCTCACTGCTGCTCCTCAGTGATATGCTGGTGTTTTAGTAAGGCCTTGAACTTATTGGACAAGGAGACTAAATTATTATGAATCAGCAACTAGTGGTTGTGTAACCTTCTAAGCATCTTCAAGAGAAAATGAGGCTGGCAAAGAAGGAATTGGTGCTTTCTTGTTCACCATTTTTCACTAAAAATTTTCAGATATTCTTCTTTTAGTGCCAATCTATTCTACAAGGCTCCGAATGTGAGGTCGGTGCTAAACTAAGCTAGAGAGCTGAGAGTTGCATTAGTGTGAACTATGAGCAACACTTTTAGAGAGCACCTTGTCCCCCTTTTATAGAGAGAGTTGGTTTAGATCTTAAGTTGTTAGGCCGTTAAAGATCTATTAGAACGTTAGAGATCTATTAGGCTGTTAGACTGTTGAAGATCTGTTAGGCCGTTAAAGATCTGTTAGGCTATTGGATTGTTGTAACAGAATGGCTAGGTATGAAGAGATCGTGGGGCAGTTGTCCATGTGGCTAATAAGCTGGAATATAACTGAAAGACAGTTACAGTTGAGCTATATGATGGCTGTCAGATAACCGTACATAGATGTAGTGACACGTTGACAAGAGATTGATGTGGAATAATTGATGTACTATAAGAATATTGAATATTAACGATGGTATTAGTGAAAGAAAAAAATTTCATTGCTAATAATACCTTTTAGCCACCACAAAATCGATCAAAAATCTTACTGTTACTAAAACTATTAGCAATGATAATTTAATTATTAGCAACCGCAATAGCCATCACTAATAGTGTTTAAATTTTTCAATTTTTTTATATTATTTAAACATAAAATAATTATTAGCAATGATGAATTGAGGTTATTAGTAACAAAAATTTTACCTTCGCTAATAATTTTTTTTAAAAAAATTTGAATAATAATTTAAAAAAATAATTTTTTTCAAAATATTATTGGTGATAAAATTAGTGACAGTGATACTTTTTCATCACTAATAATTTAAAAAATAATTTAGATTTAAATCAAATCTAATTTGAATTTGATTCGAATCCAATTTGAAATCCTATCAAACCTAATTTAATTAGGTTTTGAATTCAAATCTTACTTAGATTGTAAAATCTAATTTTCTTCAATTAAGTCAAGCCTAATTAAATTTAATCTAATTTAAATTAATTAAAAAAATAATTTTAAATTTAAATTTAATTCGAATTTAATTCAAATCTGATTCAAATTTGATTCGAAATCTTGTTAATTCTAATTTAATTAGACTTTGAATTAAAGTCCTAATTGGATTGTAAAACTCAATCACCCTCAAATTAAGTCAAACTTAATTATATTTAATCTAATTTAAATTAATTAAAAAATAATAATTTTTAATTTAAATTTAATTTGAATCTAATTCGAATCCGATTCGAATCCAATTCAAAATATTGTCAAACCTAATTCAATTAGGCTTTTAATCTCAGTCTTATTTAGATTATAAAATATAATTAGTCTCAAATTAAGCCAAACCTACTTAAATTAATTCTAATTTAAATCAATTAGAACTTGATCCATGATTCAATTCGAATCCAATTCGAATCCGATTCGAATCTAATTCAAAATTCTGTCAAACTTAATTGAATTAGGTTTTAAATCTAAGTCTTACTTGAATTATAAAATTTAATTAACTTTAAATTAAATTAACAATAATTAAATTAAATCTGATTTAAGTCAATTAAGACTTGATCCATGATTCAATTCGAATCCAATTCGAAATCTTATCAAACCTAATTCAATTAAGCTTTGAATCCAAGTCCTGCTTAGATTATAAAACTCAATTAACCTCAAATTAAGTTAAGTCTAATTAAATTAAATTTGATTTAAATCAATTAAGACTTGATCCATAATTCAATTTGAATCCAATTCAAACCAGATTCGAATCCAATTCAAAATCTTATCAAATCAAATTCAATTAGGTTTTGAATTCAAGTCCTATTTGGATTATAAAATTTAATTAACCTCAAATTAAGTCAAATTTAATTAAGTTAAATCTAATTTAAATTAATTAGGACTTGATAGATGATTCAATTCGAATCCAATTCAAATTCGATTCAAATTAAATTTAAAATTCTATCAAATCTAATTCAATTAGGCTCTGAATCTAAGCCTTACTTGAAATATTAAAATCTAATTAGTCTCAAATTAAGTTAAATCTAATTAAATTAAATCTAATTTTTATCAATTAAGACTTGATCCATAAATTAATTAAGTCTAAAAATTTAATAAAATCTAATAATGATTTTTAACCACCCAAAAAATGATCAAAGAGAAAAAAATTAACATTAAAATTTAATATTAAAAAAATTAATAGTATTAGAAATGGCATTAGCAATGGAATAATTTACCATCACTAATAATTTAAAAAAATATTATTTTAATTTTTTTTTTAAAAAATAATATTAAAATTTAATATTTTAAAAAAATTTAATAGTATTAGCAACGATGAATGGATATTAGCGATGAAAACTACCATCGCTAATGTCCTAGCATGTAAAATGATGTATTATCGATAGCTGCATTGTTGTCTGTAATAGTCTGACTAAAAGACAACCCTAGCTTGTTGGAGGAAAAAAAATCCTTGCTCGTTCACCTCCTTCCAGCGAATCTCCTCTCATTCTCCTCCTTCCAGGCTTTTTCCTATCTTGCTAGTGCCTCCTCCTGACCGACGGTGACCCCCAACCCAACACATCCTTCCCAGCGTTCCCCGCTCCCCGTGCATCCTCCTTCTCGATGTCCCGACGCCATCAGTGCCTCCTATGCCGTGGCCCTGAGCCCTCCACCCTGACCTCACCTTGCCCGCTACCACCCTGACCCCATCGATCGGATCCAGTGGCCTATGCCCCACCGACCTCCTCGTGGCCCCATCCTCGCCGGTCTGATCATGTGGCCCCTACCCCAGGATCCCAGTCCACGGCCTCGACCCTGTGGCTCCTGCCCCGCGGCCCCGTCCCCATGGTAATGCGCTTACTATTGTGAGTATTAGTGACGGCATTAGGGATGGCTAATGTTGTCTAATATTAGTAATGACATTAGCGACGACTAATGCCATCACTAAAAGTTAATTAAATATTAATTTAATTAATTAATGAGATGCATGAAACTTGAGTTTCATCATGCAGAGTGCTCAGACCAAGAGAAGGTGCCGGGCTGCATTGCAAACATGAGGCTAGGGCATGCTCTGCATGCCTGGGCCTTAGGTCACAGCTGGCATCCAAGGCATCTAGCCCATGCACACCCTGTGCGCTTATGCTAATGGAAGGTGCCGGATAGCATTAATTATATATTAATTTTAATAAAATTTATATTGTATGGAGCGATAGACCTATCAGTTGATTGATGTATATATTCTAATATATTCATATATTTATTTATTTTTATACGGATGGTAGAATTACGTACATTGATCAATTGATTATCCACTATGAATAGTTTAAAAAATATAAGTAATTCTATAAATCATTATAGTAATCAAACGGTATACTGAGGGTTCGAAAAAAATTTTGGATAGTATTTTTTTTTGTTCTCCCTACACGGGATAACTAAAGGAAAATACTGTCAAAATTTGTTTCGACCTCTATTGCATATCATTTGATTACTGTAATGGATCTATAGAATTAATACATTTTTTGAATGGGATAGGACCTATCTTTACTTATTAGTTGATGATAGGATGCATTTACTATGTAAGCCATTGTGAATGATAAGATAGTATTTAGCAATTGCCTTGTATTTATCTAGATCGTATATCGATTGATGCCAAGACTAGTGAATGAGTTTTCGAGTTGGCCATCAGGAGCTCGTGATGCAGCCTAAAAGATATTTCTAGTAAGTCAAAACTAATTTAATTTTTAAATTTCCAATACGTTAGTATTTTAATTATATATTAATACACTCTTGCTTCTATCTTGCAAGAGTACTACCGATTCGAGACTCTCCAAGATGAGAAAGTTGACTATCGGACCTTCGAGGAGGTGGCCACATGGAGGCTTCGAGATTGGTTCTACAGCCTTAGGCAGTCCGCTATCCAGCACTTCGATTTTCAATCACCATCAGATTGGAGATCTTTTACAGATCACTGAATATGGATGGACATATGGTAGACCCTCTGTGACTAGTGGAGCAATGAGGAGTACTCCGATAGATGACAGAGGGCCCGACAAAATCAGACCGTCCAGTAGGATTCGATCAGATACACAGGTGGCTCGATCGGTACACATGTTGTGGTCGACAGACTGGTAAGAAATCTACATCAAAACTCTTCACTAGAACTATAAAAACTCTTCTAGACATGCTTTAATTAATTTAATTTAATTATTTACTTATTGTTGACATGATAGTTGGGTCATCCACCAGACCAACTGCAGTTATGGCAGACCGCACACTAGTCTAAGAGGACTGGTAATTATTAATGTTGGGTATAAAATACCCCCAGCCGAAGTTTGTAAAAGGCCGACCCTTCCAGGGCTTTTTCGACTTCCGACCTTGTGTGGCATCTTTCTGAACTCCCTCGACCATCCGAGCTTCCCTAATGGCATCCGGGCTTCTCCAATCATGAGCTTCTCCATTCATCTATCGGATTGCTCCAAACACCCTCCGAACTCCGTTATCAGCCAATTTTCTGTAGTGATCGATTTTTCTCTGAATCTTTTCCAGACTTCTTCCAGCCACGATCGACTCTACTCCGAACTTCCTTCGGACTTCGTCAATGGTCGAGCTTCCCCAACAGCAGGACTTCTACAGTAACCAGACTCCATCCAAGTTTCTACGATGGTCGACCGTCTTCTGGATTTCACCCGAGCTCCTGCGAGAGCCGGACCTCTATCCCAAATTTCTATTGCATATAGACTTCATCCGAACTCCTACCAGGGCCGGGCTCCATCCAAACGTCTACAGTGGATGGATCCCAGATGAGCTTCTACGACGAACAGCCTCCACCAGCAGGATCTCTACTTCGAACCTCTACTGCAAGCGGTCTACTCCGAACTACTACTACGAGCGGTCTACTCCGAACTTCTACTACGAGCGGTCTACTCCGGATCTCCACTGTAAGCGAATTCCATCCGAGCTTCTACTGTAAACGAATTCCTTTCGAACTTCTGTTACAGGCGGACTTCAGTCGAGCTTCTTCAATAAGCGGTCCCCATCCGGACTTCTACAAGAATCGGACTCTGCCTGAACTTCCATAGTGGATGGATTCCGGACGAACTTCTACAATAGACGGGCTCCAGCAGCTGGATTTCTATAACGGCCGACCACCTCCGGTGTCTGCCGTACCTCCACAGCCATCAACCTTCAATAGTGTCAGCCGGACTTCAACAACGCCAACCAAATTTTCACAGGATCTTCCAGACTCCTCCAGCAGACGAACCTCTCCAACGCCATCTGAAGTTCATTGCTAGTCGATCCTTTGCCGGATTCCTCATGAAACTAGACTTCCCCAATAGAAAGTCCCCATCCGAGCTTCTACAGCAGATGGTTCCCGCCTGCAGCATCAGCGCTCTAGGCATCCGACGACAGTAGACCCGTCAGCAACCTCGAAAATATCCGAGCTTCTCCTGGATTGATGAGACAGAGCGCCATTCTGCTCCATCAGACATCCCAGCCGACTTCAGCCGACAAATCCGAACTCTCTGGCAAGTCACGACAATGGCCACTACCCTACTCCACACTCTGTAATAAATTCTACGTGGCTCCATCACTCTCTGGAAAGTCACAACAACGGACACCACTCCACTCTCCATAACAAACTCCACGTGGCCCTGAACGGCCCCTGATGCCACTACTCTCCGTAACAAACTCCGCATGGCCCTGAACGGTCCACTATCAGGCGGTTACAGACGTCGCTGTCAATCAGTTACCCTCCCATCTATAAAAAGGGATCCCCAGATACATTCTTCTCTAAGCTCTAAACTCTATCTCGAAACTCTACTAAAATTTTCATTCAAGCACTCCATTTCTGTTGAGACAGAGTACTGACTTGAGCGTCGGAGGGTCTTGCCGGAGCACCCCAACTCTGGTTTAGACTTTCCTTGCAGGTCCCGACGGCGGACGCGACCCCTCGACTCTAGCTTCTCCGACGTTGGCAAAATTTTGCACCAACAGAATTGATGCTAGAAGAAGGGGCTGTGTCTTCGCAGTACCCTTGTTCTTAAAGGAGTGCTCAGCGGGACCGTCTCCGGTCATCCTCTCTGACATCTTCCTCTCCTTTTCCTGCCAGATCTCCACCTGATGCCTCCCTGAAAGGCATCCACCAGGCGATCCACGGCCTCCGCGGTCAGATCTCAGCGAACTCCGCAAGCTCCGGCCTCGTCTCTAGTTTTCCAGGCTCCTCCTCCTCTGGCAACGGCAGTCAGTGTGGAGCAGTTTGACTTGCTGGTTCAACAGGTCAGGGGTCTCACCGAAGAAGTGCAGGCCATGCAGCAGCAGCCGCAGCAGCCGCAGGCATCAGTGCGACTGGAAAGAGCATCGTCGGAGTTTCAGAATCCGACGATCGGGTGGGCCACTTGGGCCAGCCGCCCTATCTTCCCCGGAAAGGAGAAGCAGAAGGCGGAGAGCCCTCCGTCCGATCATGATTCCACCCCTGGAGAGTCCCTACCTCCGTTCCACCAGAAGACCCTCGAGGCTCGCAGTCGAGAGGACCTCCTGGATCAAAGATTTCAAGAGATGAACCGACGGATCGAAGAGCTCCACCGTGCTCCCACTACTTACAGTAAGGACATCTGTACTGACCCTCCTTTCTCTCAAATGATCATGCAGGAACCAATCCCGTCGAACTTCAAGCTCCCCCAATTCGAGAGCTACGACGGGACCTCAGATCTGGTTGACCACCTGGAGGCTTTTCGGACCATGATGCTGCTCCATGGCGCACCAGATGCCATCCTGTGTCGAGCTTTTTCATCTACCTTGAAGGGAGCAGCAAGGAATTGGTACTCGACACTGAAGCCGGGTACTATCTTCTCCTTTGATTAGATGAGCCGTCAGTTCGTTGCTCATTTCGTCAGCAGCCGGCATCCCCAGAGAGGTTTGGAGTCCCTCATCAACATCAAGCAAAAGGAGGGAGAATCCATCCGAGCTTACGTCAACCGTTTTAACGTCACCGCTTTGGAGGTCCGAAACTTAGACCAATCGGTCGCGATGGCTGCCCTGAAGGGCGGTCTTCAAAAGAATGATCATTTATTTTTCCTGGAAAAGAAGTATCTCAGAGACTTTACTAATTTGCTGGCTTGAGCCGAAGGATATGCCCGAGTGGAAGAAGCCTTCAAGATGAAGGACGAGGAGGTCGTGAAAGAGCGGCAGGCGGGAGACTCCAGCAAGCCCACAGTTGAAAAAGGGTCGAGTGAAGCTCGGCCACGTTCTCGAACTCCCTCCGGACACAAGCATGTCCAGACTCCTCCCCGGGCTCGTAGGCAGAGAAGTTCGGACCGCAAAGTTCGACGGGGCTCTCCCCCAAGAAGATTCCGCAGCTATGCCCCTCTCAATGCATCGAAAATCCAAATGCTAATGGAGGTCAGGGAGCAGCTGCCGAGGTCGGAAAGGATGCACACATACCCCGGGAAGCGCAACCCTAACAAGTTCTACCTTTATCATCATGACCACGGCCATGACACGGAGGAGTGCATTCAGCTCTGAGATGAGATCAAGGAGCTCATCAGATGAGATCGGCTCGACAGATTCATTCGACGTCGACCTGAAGGTAGGAAAGATCGATCGAGGGCCCTGCCACAACCAGAGCCGTCAAAGAGGGTAGAGCAGCCTGAAGATCGGCATCCAATCGGGATCATCAACTCCATCTCTGGAGGACCTCGACGGGGAGCAGGTCTTCCGCGACTATTGGATTCGAAAAATTTATGAATGTATTACCAACAACTTTGCCCTAAATAAAAATTTCTTTCATATTTGCATGTCTTTTCTTTTGGCACAAGCTTGTAACGACAGGGAGTAGCTCCTTCAGACAATTAAAACACAGCTATGTTAGGAACAGGAGGAGAATCTCGTCCTAACATGAGTAAAGTCGAAGGCCCGATTATTTTAAGATCGGATGGGGGGAGAGGCCCTTACAACAGCCCTTATGTGCCCCCACAGCCATATTAAGAACAGGAGGAGAACCTCATCCTAACATGAGCAAAGTCGAAGGCCCGATTATTTTAAGACCGGATGGGGGGAGAGGCCCTTACAACGGTCCTTATGTGCCCCCACAGCCATGTTAGGAATAGGAGGAGAACCTCATCCTAACATGAGCAAAGTCGAAGGCCCGATTATTTTAAAATCAGATGGGAAGAGAGGCCCTTACAACGGTCCTTATGTACCCCCACAGCCATGTTAGGAACAGGAGGAGAACCTCATCCTAACATGAGCAAAGTCAAAGGCTTGATTATTTTAAGATCGAATGGGGAAGAGGCCCTTACAACGGCCCTTATGTGCCCCCACAGTCATGTTAGGAATAGGAGGAGAACCTCATCCTAACATGAGCAAAGTCGAAGGCTCGATTATTTTAAGATCGGATGGAGGGAGAGACCCTTACAACGGCCCTTATGTGCCTCCACAGCCATGTTAGGAACAGGAGGAGAACCTCGTCCTAACATGAGCAAGGTCGAAGGCCCAATTATTTAGAGACCGGATGGGGGGAGAGGCTCTTGCAATGGCCCTTATGTGCCCCCATAGTCCTATTAGGAACAGAAGGAGAACCTCATCCTAACATGAGCTGAAATCGACTGCGTCGAAAATAGAAGGAGAACCTCATCCTGACATAAGCAAAGATCCGATCGTTCAAGACCAGATAAGGAGAAAAGCCTTCTCAACGGCTTCTCTACACTCCTACGACCCCGTTAAGAGCAGAGGAAAAACCCTCACTCGAACACAAAAAAAAAAGAAGGGGGGAGATGAAAAGGGAAAGTGACAAACTACACTAGTGATAAGTGAAAAACAAACTACAACAAAGACACAAGGGACCTCGTCTCAATGAGGAAGGAGACTCTTATCAAAAACCCTCAGTCTCTAAGAGGGAACTCAACACAGGCCGAGGAAAAATCAACTTTCTCAAGGTAACGAGAAGTTTAGGCCCCCAAGCTCGAGCACCAGGAGGAAGCGTCAAACTCAAATGGCCTCGAAATATCCACGATCATAAATAAAAAGGGCAAATCAACACGATGGTGACCAGGAACCTTCAAACAACATCGACGTCGAACAAGACGGAAGACAAAAGAAGTTCGGTAAATGATAACTTAATACAAGAATGGACAAGGTAATGAAAAATTTTCTTTTCATTTCATTAGTGAAGTGTACATTACAAAGCCCTGAAGGTCCAAAAAAGAAATGATAAGAAAAAAAAAAGAATACATGGAAGGACGAAAGGTAAAAAGGAGCTTTAAGGAAGCTCGACTTCTTCTGACTTCGAGTTCTCAGTTCCAGTCGTTATTAGGGGCTGCTTTAAGTTTTCGAATTCTTCTTCTAGTTCCATCTTTCTTAGCAGCATCTCCCGGTACATCTGGTGGAACCGTCGGCTTTCGCCCTCCGACTCCCGAAGCCTCTTCCTCAGGACCTCGAACTCCACCTCGACATCCTTGGCTGCCTGCTGCTCATGGGCCAGCTGAATCTTCAGCCACTGCAGTTCGGCCTTCTCCTGCCCAAGGGTCACAGACAGTTCTTCCATGGTCCCCCACAAGGAACGGAGCTCGTCGGAGCCTTGTGCAGAGGCGGGCTGGACTCTCTCCGACAACTGCCTCTGAAGGCAGGCAACTTCGTTGGTCGCCGTCTTAAGTTTCCTTCGATAGTCCTCATTTTGTCCACACCAGTCGATCCGATAGGCGTTGTAGTTCGCCTCAGCATCCTACAGCTATTTTTGAAGGTCGAAAATTTTTTTCGACTAGTCTCGATCACGTTCGGCCTGAGTTGCGAGCCAGGATGAGCTTCCTTCCAACTGACCAATCTTCTCCCGGACAGCCGCCAGCGAAACTTCAAGAGAGCTGATCTTGGAAGCCTGAGTCCAAGATTGGTCGTCGGTGCATTTTCGAAGTTCCTCAAGCTCCACCACGAAGTCGGCCTTCCTTCGGGTGTATTCCATGAAACCCTTTTTGTGGAGGTCCCGAAAGCGAGTAGCCTCCGCAGTGACTTCCGAATGGCTCTTCCTCAGCCAGTGAAGCTCGTCATCCAGCTTCTTGGATTTCTCCGTCAAGTGACAAACTTTCCTTCTGAGGTCTCGGATCATTGACTTCAGAGGAATCCCCTGTGGTAGGGGGAGGGCTTCCGCAGGGCACTGTCATTGGGAGATAAGAGTGCCACAACTCAAATTAGTGCAAGAAAACAAAAGAGAAGGAAAAGAGTGCAAAAGAAGAAAAAGAAGCTCTCTGTAAAGAAGAATCTAATTTCATTGATTAAATAGTTTTTGAGTACAAGAGAACAAAGAAAAGTCACCACAAAGAAAAAATATAAAATTAGAGGTTTTAGACCTCTGGGACAGAAGTGGAGGAGCTCGGCACCCCCGAAAGGTCAGTCGCGGCAGCCGTGGCAGTCGAGGAGGTCCTGGCTGGAGGAGGATCGATAGTGGCTTCGGAAGGTCCAGCTTCATCGTCGGATGCCTCATCCAAGAAGCTGAGGTCCAGTTCAAAAAATTTTCTAGCCACCTTCTCTTGGCAGAGCTCGAAGCCCTTGATGAAGGCGTCCTAGCCGAACTGGACCTGCAGATCCTCCATCTCGGAGGAGGTCCTGAACTTGTCCACCGCTCGAGCCCCTGCCTCTGAGACCAGGGATGGGATCTGCGCCTTCAGCTCAGAGACCTGTGCCTTCAGTTCGGAGACCTTGGCCTCTGCCTTCTTCCTTTCCTTTTCCAAGGCTGCCCTCAGATCGGACGAGGTTTGTCCCTCCTTCTGCAGTGCCTCTTGGAGGCTTGTAACCTCAGCGATCTTCTGCTGGAGGCGGGTGGCCTCAACCAGGTGACCTTCCTCCGCCCGGGCCGCCTCCCTCTTGGCGTTCTTCATCACCTCGACGTTGGTGATGAGCTGGTGTTCCATCTGCAAGAGCAGCCGGGGAGTCAATATAAAAGCTAAGGAGTAAACTAAGTAAAGAAGCAAAAAGAAGAAAAAGTGAATTGACCTACCTCAAAAAAAGACCCCAGGGAGTCCTAGACCCGCTGCTCAGGATCAGCAAGGATGATCCTGTGGACGATCTCGGGCAGAATGCACCCTTCGACCAGCCTCTTTATTAAATCCCTATTGTTGAAGAGATTTTTTCCCAGATCTTCCTCGGAGCAGTCGGCCCCCTCGATGGCAGCCTTGCGGCTGCGACTCTTGCGGGCTAGGGTCTTCTTCCTCCTTCTCCTTTCGACCCCTGGTGCCCCCTTGGGACGAGCCTCTGGAGCAAAAACCTCGATCGGGGGGCTCCGTGAGGAGGCTCGGGGGACTTCAGGCTCGATGTCAGAGGGGGCATCGACGGCAACGGCCACCTGAGCAGGTGCGATCGAGCTCGTCTCTTCTGTCCTGGCTCTCTTTGCCGACCCCGAAGTCATGGCGCCTTTTCTCTTGTGGGTTTTAAGACCCTGGGCTAACCTCTAAGCCATGCCTGTGTCCATGTCTGCAATAAAAGGAGATCGACACGGCTCAGAAATAGAATGAGAGAAAGGGGAAGCAGCAATATATATATATATATATATATATATATATATATATATATATATATATATATAATAATGATAGTACCGACGAGGGTCAAGAGGGCTCAGGCCGACGTTGAATAAGAGTTGTTCCTTCAGAAGGTCAGAAAGGAGGGGGGCTGGATAGGCCTCGAGCTTATTGGAGGCTTCGAGGTCGTCCCTTTCCAGGCTAGAAGCCCGACAGACGGAATCCCTCAGAAAGCCCCAGGGGGTTAATTCCAGCTCCAAGGTCGGGCATCAGACGTAGAAGTACCTCTCCTTCCAGTTTGGATAAAAGAAGGGGCACCTTTCAGCAACTCTTTTCTACCAAATTGAGGAGAGAAGTACCACCAGTCCTTTACCGAGGGATGACGCTTGAAGGTGTAGAAATTTCTAAACAAGGAAAGGATTGGCTGGACTTTGGCTAGGCAATAAAGAGAAAGAAATCATATTAGAAACCTAAAGGAGTTTGGCGCAACAGAAACTAAAAAAATATTTAAGAAGCGAAAGAGAGCAATAACAAAAGGGGGAAGCGGAAGTCGAAGCCCGACGCGGAAAGCTTCTTGACATAGACAGAAGCAGCCGGGGGGAGGAGCACTAGCCCGACCAGTCGGCCCGGGAAGCTCCAGCTTGTACTTCGGAGGAACTCTGTACTGAATCCTAATCAGTGAGAGTTCCTCCGGAGTCAGAGAACTGGGAATGGTGTCTGGTACAAAGACCAGATGAGGTTCTTCTACAAAGCTAAGGTTTTGGAGAGCTGGGACGGACGAACTCCTAAAATTGCTAGAGGACATTTTGAATCGAACAAAAACCCTAAAAACCCCGAAAAAATTGGAAAAAATAAGAAACGGGAAGTTCGTGGAAAACTGAACAGATGGAATGTGACAGAAGAAAAATGAAAGAAGAACAATGAGAGAAAAAACAAAGAGGGGAGTTCTAAAACTAACCTAGGCTGGTCCGAAGGATGCAGAGATGCAGAGATGGGGACGACTCGAAGAACACCTAAGGCCGAAAGGACACTGAGGAAGGATGGAGCTCTCAGGAAGAAGAAGGGCACCAACAAGACTCTCAGGCAAAGTGAAATCCCTAGAAGGGAGAGCGGGTTTAAATAGGCAACAGGGCCCGACGCAGTAATAATTGCGGATCTCCTCTGGCCGACCTACACTCGTCGTGTGTCTCACTCACCATGGCAGGTGGCTGAAAGCGGCTTACAACTGACAGAGTCATTATTGCACCGTACCTAGAGCAATGCTCCAGTGGGAATTTCAAAAAAATCTTTTCGGATCGCCTCGATTTGAAAAGGCTCCGACACCAGTGCGCCAAATGCCAAAATATCTGGAAACCACCGAGTGCGGAAATCAAAGGAGGCAACTTCAACTGTGAAAATTTCTCTGTACTTCCTTCATTCGAAATCCGAACTCGAAAGTAGGGAGACTGGTGTTGGGTATAAAATATCCCCAGCCGAAGTTTGTAAAAGGCCGACCCTTCTAGGGCTTTTCCGGCTTCCGACCTTGTGTGACATCTTTCTGAACTCCCTCGACCGTCCGAGCTTCCTTAATGGCATCCGGGCTTCTCCAATCATGAGCTTCTCCATTCATCTACTGGATTGCTCCAAATGCCCTCCGAACTCCGTTATCAGCCGATTTTCTGCAGTGATCGACTATTCTCTGAATCTTTTCCAGACTTCTTCCAGCCACGATCGACTCTACTCCGAACTTCCTCCAGACTTCGTCAATGGCCGAGCTTCCCCAACAGCAGGACTTCTACAGTAACCAGACTCCATCCAAGTTTCTACAATGGTCGACCACCTTCTGGATTTCACTCGAGCTCCTGCGAGAGCCAGACCTCTACCCCGAATTTCTATTGCAGATGGACTTCATCCGAACTCCTACCAAGGCCGGGCTTCGTCCGAACTTCTACAGTGGGTGGATCCCAAACGAGCTTCTACGACAAACAGCCTCCACTAGCAGGATCTCTACTCCGAACCTCTACTGCAAGTGGTCTACTCCGAACAGCTACTACGAGCGGTCTACTCCAAACTTCTACTATGAGCAGTCTACTCCGGATCTCTACTGTAAGCGAATTTCATCCGAGCTTCTACTGTAAACGAATTCCTTTCGAACTTCTGTTACAGACGGACTTCAGTCGAGCTTCTTCAATAAGCGGTCTCCATCCGAACTTCTATAAGAACCAGACTCTGCCTGAACTTTCGTAGTGGATGGATTCCGGATGAACTTCTATAACAGACGGGCTCCAGCAGCTGGATTTGTACAATGATCGATCGCCTCCAGTGTCTGCCTACCTCCCCAGCCATCAACCTTCAATAGTATCAGTCGGACTTCAACAATGCTAACCAAATTTTCACAGGATCCTCCAGACTCCTCCAGCAGACGAACCTCCCCAACTCCATCCGAAGTCCACTGTCGGTCGATCCTTTGTCAGATTTCTCATGAAACTGAACTTCTCCAATAGAAAGTCTCTGTCCGAGCTTCTACAGCAGATGGTTCCTGTCTGCAGCATCAGCACTCTGGGCATCCGACGATAGTAGACCCGTCAGCAACCTCGAAAATATCTGAGCTTCTCCTGGATTGATGAGACAGAGCGCCATTCTGCTCCATCAGACATCCCAGCCGAGCTTCAGCCGACAAATCCGAACTCTCTAGCAAGTCACAACAATGGCCACTACCCTACTCCATGCTCTGTAACAAATTCCATGTGGCTCCACCACTCTCTGGCAAGTCACGACAACGGACACCACTCCACTCTCCGTAACAAACTCCACGTGGCCCTGAACGGCCCCTGATGCCACTACTCTCTGTAACAAACTCTGCGTGGCCCTGAACAGCCCACTACCAGGCGATTACAGATGTTGCTGTCAATCAGTTACGTTCTCTGTCTATAAAAAGGGACCTCCAGATACGTTCTTCTCTAAGCTCTAAACTCTATCTCGAAACTCTACTAAAATTCTCATTCGAGTACTCTATTTCTGTTGAGGCAGAGTACTGACTTGAGTGTCGGAGGATCTTGCTGGAGCACCCCCAACTCCAGTTTAAACTTCCCTTGTAGGTCCCGACGGTGGACGCAACCCCTCGACTCCAGCTTCTCCGACGTCGGTGGAATTCTGCACCAACAATTAAGATTCTATGTCGCGATAGATCATGGTAAGAACTTCAAACTTTATTTACTAATTAAGTTGTTACAAGATTTGATTTTTATATTAGAACTAATGTATTTCTGAACTATGCAGATGCATTATGCGGCATATGTTACTGAGAGGTACGGTGATGACCCATCTTCTCATCTCCCTTTGATCTTGAGGGATGCCTCAGCGCCACCGGGGGTGTGAGTAGGAGTCGGATCATAGGATTTGGCCACAGCTTCGACCCTCTACTGGCTCGATATTCTTCAACATCCTTACAGGCCTCGACATCCAGACTTGGATTGATGCGCACATGGAGGAGGTCGTGCAAAGGCTTCTGAGCTAGTACCTTAGAGCCATCTGGATGCCATCCATGATACAGTCATGGAGCTTCTTCGAGATCCATAGCACGTGACTGACTGGGCTCATCATCACAGCCATCGCATCAGATAATTATATTACTAAATCTTTTACTTATTTTTGCATATTTAGAAGCTTCTTATATTTAGATTTAAGTTTGAAAAGGAGATTTAGGAGCTAAAAATTCAATCTAACCATTCAATCAAGTGGTCGGTGGTGTCTATAGCTCTGTATCATCGAATGGAACATATAGCAATAATCTATTTGAGAATCGAAGGAGTATATTGAAAGATACATCTCCATATCGAAACTTACTAATATTATTTTATTTTTTTCATTACAGGATGCTGGAACATCTAGCTCTCATTCACCAGCTACTAGAGAGGAGCAGGAGGAGGAGGTGGACGATGATAAGGATCGAACCTAATTTTTTTTCATATATTATATTTTTTATATTGCTTGTAAAAAAATTATATAATTTATATTTTAAATATAATATAATTAGTTTTAAATTTTTAATTATCATATTATCTTTGAATTTTAATTATAATAGGTATTAGGAACCATAGTTCATTATGATTAATTAAAATAGATTTTAAAAAATATTATTATTTTAAAAAAAAAATAAAATTAATTATTAGCGATAAAAAATACTGTCGCTAATACTTATTAGTGACGATAATGCCATCACTAACATTTTTTTAAAAAAATTATTTAATTTAAAAATTAAAAAATTAGATACGATATTAGTGACGGTATTATTGGTCACTAATAATTATTAACGATGGCAGTAGCCATGAAAATACTATCGTTAATATTTTTTAAAATATTTTAAAAATTTAATTTAAAAATTAAAAATTAATTAGCGAGACTATTAACGATGACTAAAATTTTCATTGCTAATAAAAATATTTAATGATCACATTTTTTCAGATTGATTGTTACGATAAAATTAGCAACGGTAGGGTTATTAGCGATGGTATATAGACAATTAGCGATGGTAACTAGCCATCGTTAATAGTCTGAATTCTTGTAGGGATATAAGTAAATGTATTGGGTGCCATGCCTGAGTATCAGTAATTAGGTCGGTCAAAAACTGACGTAAGCTGATTCGGTTGAGGGAGATCGGTATATAACCAAGGTGAGTATCCTACTTACTAGCAGTTCTGGATTAAACTGATTTAGTAGATAATACTGAAGAGTTAGGTCGGCTAAAGGTCAATGTAATCTGAGAGTGTCATTAATTCAGTTAATGATCTGCTGCCACATATCTAGATGATGATGATCTCAGTCTTTCGATGAGGTCGACTTTCTAACAACCTTACTTTTTGATGAGGTCGGCCTTCTTATGAGGTCAATCTCTTGATAAGATCATCCTTGAAGGCTCACATCGATATTTTTGTCAACTCGATAGCTCCTGAGCATGAGACCCGAGGATATTGATTGAGGTGGTAAGATCTCACAATATTAATGGTGATAGTTGTCATGAAAGATGTTATCAATCTAAATAAAGTATTAGATTATTTCCAAAAGGTTTTAGAGGAATTTTCTCAATATGTTACCAATGTTATACATCAACAACCTATTGAGCATCACTACAAGAAATTAAGGTATTAGCGATGGACATTAGTGACGATATTTTTGCCATCGCTAATATGCCTATTAGCGACGATATTACCAATGACAATGATTTCATCGCTAATAATTATTTTACTGATAGCTATTAGAGATAATATTTTCATCATCGCTAATATTAATTTTATCGATGGCTTAAACGGTATTAGCGACAGTATTACTGTCGTTAAGAATATTTAGCGACGGTATTATTAGAGACGGCATTTACCATCATCAAAAAAATTTATTTATTAAAATTATTAGAGATGGTGAAAAGAGTATTAACGATGGTAATTTCTATCTCTAATAATTATTAGCGATAGCATTTACCACCATAAAAAATAAAAAAAAATATTTATAAAAATTATTAGCAACGATGAAAATAGTATTAGCGATAGTAACTATCGTCTCTAATAATTATTAGCTGCGGCACTATTAGCGACAGAATTCACCATCATAAAAAATAAAAAAAAAATTATTATTAAAATTATTAACGATAGTAGGAAGAGTATTAACTGTTAGATGTATGTCCTAGAAATCAATATGGCTGACGTATTATAATAAATCTAGGACATAATTTTATACTTAATATATTGATATGATCAATAAAAGGATAAGTTCTTTTTCATTCAAATGTGATGTGTCCTTGAATCATCTATGAAATTAGTTTCAATACATATTCTTAAGGTGTTGAGAATTAGAGACATGTATTTAATTCTTAAATAGTTTCGATCATAGGATCATCATGAAGATGGTGATAGATCCGAATAGACTGACGCACAAATCACTTTCTTCGGGATAGATGAGTCTCTGATGTATTATATGGAGACACAGGGTAATGAGTGCGGATAGTTATTAGAGAACAACTAGTACTAAGCGTGACCATATGAGAGATCACTTGAATTTTTATTCGATCGTCAGTGATTGTCTTGATGCTGTAGTTGTGTGACTGGTCCTTTGACTTGGGATGGTACTGCTACTCACAGTGAGACTGTTAGAGTTTGACTGACACATAAACATGATCTCAATGAGTCTTTGTAGTAGATATTGATGACAGTTGATCCACTATAGGAGTGGGGTGCACATCAAGATAGGATCTATCGACTTTGATAGAGAGAAGTAGTCCTATGAGATTTGAAAGGCTAAGTCTAAGAGTCTGTGGCCACAGCAGTGTGCTTGATGGAAAATTTTTTTATAGAAGTCACAACTGGACTTGAGCTAATCGAATCTATCATATGACTGATGATGAGGTTTGACGATTTATCCATGACCTACTATCAAGTTGGAACTCACGATAGAGGGATTGAATCACATGTTAACTACACCTAGAGGTTCATTTCAATTCTACTGGATTGCCACTACATACTGCTAGGTATAACTGGTGGATTGTAAGAGCTCACTAGGATTGTTCTGGATCGACAATCCTTACTGAGTTAGAGTGAAATTATTTTGATTCATTAAAAAGAGTTTCAATAATACAATGATAGAGAATATTGTATGTCTCACTACTAGATAGAATTGAACCTACGGGGTCACATAACAAAAGAATTAGGCCTGAAATAAGTAATTGAGCTTATGAAGTGTTAATTGGGTTTAGAGAAATTCATTGGGTTCATGATAACCTTGCTAGCACATGGTTGGACCCAATTTTTTTTCATTGGGATTATTTATTTGACAAGATAATTCTAACTTAATTACCTACTAATAATCTACATGAATAAGATGTATGAGACTCCAATTGTTGGGTGTCTAAGGTTATGAATCATATAAATTAATGATGCAAGTCCCTAATTAATTTTTTTGATAGTTATTTTTGGGCGCCACTTTGATTTGATCAAGTTGGACGTGTCCATTGATTAGAAGTTTTAGTTCTCCTATGAGGTGTCTCTTAGGTGTATTTTAGGGTATCTAATTATGGGTGCAAGAGCTTCAATTGTTGGCACTTAAAGGGCCTCCTAAAGTAAGTTGGATAACTTAAGTTAATAGGAAACCTAATGTAAATAGGACTTGTATTATGAGATTGAATAGGATTTAATCCTTATGTCTATTTAAAGGGATCTTTTCTAAGATCCCTAGAGCATCCAAACCAGCAACCCCACACGCCAAAAGAGAAGTTCCACACCCTCTCTTCCTCTCCCTTTCTCTTCCCTTGGGCATCCCACACCCCCTTTCTCTTGGGATGCGTGTCCCAAGGAGTCCCATGCCCAAAGACTGTTAGGTGTCTCTTTCTTGCTAGTTTCTAGTATCTGGTAGCAGCACATAGCAAGAAGTGAAACTCTAGAGAAAAGGAGAAGAAAAAGATCAAGCATTGATCGCGATCTAGGCTTCGTTCAGATTCAACAGGCTGAATATTTGGAGAATAAAATTTAGATTAAAGAAAATATTTCAGGTTGATCCCAAGTGGATACTCATAGAGGTCGAATACTTATGTGGCTAAGAAAGAACCTCTTCTCTTTTAAATCTAGATTTGAAGAAAAAGATTATGAAATAGGTATGTGATTTGATCACAATCTGAATTTCAGCATATATCAATTTCAGCATATGAAATAGATCCATATGGTTTTATATTTTCATGCATGCATAATTTAAATTAAAAATATTTTAAACTTTTTCTATACTATAGTGTTTAGAAAATAAAATTTTGAAAACACATATGCATGCACCAAATCTCAAATTCCAATAGTGGTATCAGAGCCACGGATTTTCATATGCTGAATTTTGATATACATATTTTTGAAAAGATTTCAAAATCAGATTTTTTCTTAATACATGAGTTGTATAGATGGATCTTCTAATCTAAAATTTAATTTTAGATTTAATTTTAGAATATATAATTGATATGTAATTACATGTATAGATTTGAATTTTGATCTAGAATTTTAGTTTATGTTCATGTGATACATAGATGCATGCATAAAAGCTAAAATTTTTATATGATCTAAACTTTAATTCATATATGAGATACATGATTGTATATTTAGATCATAAATTTACTTTTAATCTGATCCATAATTAGTATATGAGATATATGATATCATGCTTAGATCAAAAATTTTGTTTAGATCTGATTTTACATACATATATATGATATATGTTTGTATGTTAAACCTGAAAATTATTTTTATATTTTAAAATCTACTTTCATGTAAAGAATTTAGATCTGAAATATGATTTTAGAATCTGAAATTTATGTTTGTGCATGAGGATTTTGGTCATGGAAAAATCATTAATTAGGTTATGTAATGGGCTTGCATTTAAGATTTTTGATTTGAGTCATATGGGTCTAATCCGATTAAGTAATTGGTCAAATCGAGTTAAGTATTGATCAAAGTCAGATCAATTAAGTTAATGATCATACAATTATTGTTGATCAAATCAATTGAATCCCATATATAAAATCGATTAACCTAAAGACCTAATTTGGCTCGTTGGTTTGAGCCCGATTCACTTGAGCTAACCAATCCTAATCAATCGACCTATTGATGTATAAGGTAAGCTAATAAGATATGATTATTTAATTAGTTCTGTTAGCCAATCTGATCAATTTATTGGTATCTAAAGAAGACAACGGAGGGACCCCCACCGATCTCCACTTACCTGGCCAATTTGGAAGATTGGGTCTTGAATTAGGTTGCTTAGCAGTTTGGTTTAGTCCATGCTAGTTAGAACGATCATATGATGACTAATTAGATGGGATCTAAAACTAAACCTCTTAATAAATATTAAGTCCATAGGTCTTTCACTATTGTAGATGTGCGGATGTGCTACCGGCATTGATTGTTCTCGACTGGTTACAGTGGTTCAGTTGCATCAGGAACACGCAACCACTATTAGTAAAGAGTTGCTTCAGGGTAAGGATGGGATTGGACCCAATAACTGATAGGTGAGGGACCCAATAACGGTCTTGCACCTGCTTGTGAACGGTGGGTCAGACTTAACTAAGAAGTGTGGACAATAACTGTTAGGTGAGCCCATATGACTTAGAGACTAAGTACTACAACATGCTTAGAGAAGCATCTGGGTAAAGAGTTGCCTACGTATCGGTGTGCATGTTACCAATAACTGTTAGGTGAGGTGCATGTCATCAGTAGGACCGCAGCACCCACTAGAAATCCTTTGTCGCATTAGAATTTTTGTTTCCTTCTCGGGTAGTGGAGGGATCCGATAAATTAGTGAGAGTCATTGTTTGCATCTTAAAGTCTCTAGAAGTAAATTAAATATTAAGTACAAAAGTCTAACTTGAATCTCTACTCTCGTAGTTAAACAATGTTAGCCTTAAATCCTTTAGCTCGCATCCTTGAAACCAATCATTTGATTGGTAATAATTTCAAAGACCGACTCAGAAACCTCAGGATTGTCCTGACCTCAGAAAAGTTAAGCCATGTTCTCGACCAAGATCCCATAGTGCTACCAAACTATCCTACTGCTGAGCAAAGAGCTGCTTTTGAGAAGTAGACAGATGAAGATAGTTGGGTCAAGTGCTATGTGCTGGCATCCATGTCAAATGAGTTACAAAACCAGTACGAGCATATATCCACTGCCCAGACCATGATCACTCACCTACAAGAGTTGTATGGTGAGCAGAGCCATACTGCATGTTTCGAAGTATCCAAAAGACTTTTCAATCTGAAGATACGTGTGAGGCAGTCTGTCCATAAGCACTATATGACAGTGATCAAGAACATTGAGAAGTTTGGATATGCAAAAGAAATTATAGATGGATCTGATCCTTCAATTCCTTACCAGTTCATATAGTCAATTCATTGTGAATTTTCATATGAACAAACTTGACTACACTATTCCTGAACTCATCAACATGTTGGTCACCACGGAGGGTACCTTGAAGAGTTCAAGGAGCACAGTTCTCGCTGTAGAGTGGACTTCTTCTTCCAACAGAAAATCTACTGGAAAGAAGAAGGTTAAATCCATAAAAAAGCAAAAGAAAGAGAGCAAGCCAAAGAAGGATGGTCCAAAGGCAGCTGAGGCAAAGGAAGTATTTCCATTGTCATGCTGAAGGCCACTGAAGGAGAAACTATCCTAAATACTTGGAGAGCCTAAAGATCAAAAAGGGTGATAAGCCTTCTGAAGGTATGCTCGTAATTGAATCTAACCTTGCAGTTTTTTCTACCTCTAGTGGGGTATTAGACTCTGACTTGATGCTCATATATGTACCTCAATGCAGGGTTTGATAGAAAGTAGGAGGTTGAGAAAAGATGCATGATCCTTCAGGTCGGCAATGGAGCAAAAGTTACTGCAGGGGCCATTGGCACTTACCCTCTTCGATTATCGTCTGGTGTTAGTTAGATTTGAAGGACTATTATTATATTTCTGTAGCTAGTCGAAATTTAATTTTCGTGTCTGTGCTAGCACTGGAAGGTTTTAAAATTTGTTTTAATAAAGACTTTTGTTCCATTTATTTACGAAATAAATTGATTGCACGAGATCTTTTAATTAACAGTCTTTATCACTTGCATGCTGATACGAATGTGAACCTAAACGAGCAAATAGTGAGTATCGTAAGCCAGAAGAGATCCAAAAATGAAATTAACCAAAAGCACTTATGGCACTATAGACTAGGTCATATTAGAGAGGACAGGATAAACAGACTAGAAAAGGATGGGATCTTTGGCTCTCTTAACCCAGAGTCATATCCAGCTTGCGAATCCTGTCTTCGAGAAAAAATGGCCAAATTATCCTTTATAGGATATGGAGAGAGGGTCACTGAGTTACTCGCCTTGGTACACATCAATGTGTGTGGACCATTTGATGTACAGATCAGAGATGGTTATACCTACTTCATTACCTTTACCGATGATTTGTCTAAGTACGGGTATGTGTATCTCATGAAACACAAATCTGAGGCCTTTGAAAAGTTTAAAAAATTCAGGCATGAAGTAGAAAAGCAGACAGATAAATCCGTTAAGGTTCTTCGATCTGATCGAGGAGGTAAATATCTTAATCGAGAATTTTTGAGATATCTTAAGAAAATGGCATAGTCTCTTAATGGATCCCTCCTAGAAAACCTCAGCACAACGGGATATCCGAATGGAGGAACAGGACCCTATTGGATATAGTCAGGTCCATGATGAGCTTCATTGATCTACTCTTATTTCTTTGGGCACATATCTTGTTAACTGCCATTCACTTGTTGAATAGGGTTCCATCAAAGTCCGTTCCTACCACACCGTATGAGATATGGTTCGGTAAGAAGCTGAGTCTGGGTTATCTTAAGACTTGGAGATGTCCGACCTATGTCAAGAGACAGATGGCAGATAAGTTGGAGGATAGATCTATTACAGCCCACTTTATAGGATATCCAAAAGAATCCATGGGATACTACTTCTACTTTCCACAAGACCATAATGTGATTGTGCATCGAAATATCGTATTTTTAGAAAAATAGTTTATCCAGGATGGCGACAGTGGAAGGTTAGTGGAGCTCGAAGAGAAAGTTTCTGAAGAGCCAAGAGCTATAGATCCTTAGGAACCCGTAGTCCATGAGCCAGTAGTTAATGTTCCTCTATCGCCTCATAGATCTAGCAGGGTCTTCCAACTTCTTGAAAGGTACATGGGTATGCTTACAGAGGAAGTAAAGGAAATATTCCTTATGGGAGATAGGGGTCATACTGATGATCCTAATACCTTTGACAAGGCGATGTCTGTTAGATATATGTTCTAAAAGTCAATATGGCTAACACATTGTAATATATCTAGGATACAATTTTGTACTTAATATTTTGATATGATTAATAAAAGGATAAGTTCTTTTTCAATCAAGGATAATGTGTTCTTGAATCATCCATAGAATTAGTTTCGATACATATTCTTAAAGTGTTGAGAATTAGAAATATGTATTTAATTTCTAAAGGCTCCCGATCATAGGATCATCATGAGGATGATGATAGATCTAGATAGACTGACACACAAATCGCTTCCTTCGAAATAGATGGATCTCTAATCTACTGTGTAGAGACACAGGATGACAAGTGCGGGTGGTTGTTAGAGAACAACTGATACTGAGCATGACCATACAAGAGATTACTTGGATTTCTATTCAATCGTCAGTGATTGTCTCGATGCTGTAGTTGTGTGACTGGTTCCTGCTACTCACAGTGAGGCTGCTGGAGTTTAACTGACACATAAACATAGGTCTCAATGAGTCCTTGTAGTGGATATTGATGACAGTTAGTCCACTGTAGGAGTGGAGTGCGCATCAAGATAAGATCTATCGATCTTGATTAAGAGAAGTAATCATATGGGATTTGAGAGGCCAAGTCCAAGAGTCTGTGGCCACAGCAGTGTGATCGATGGAAAAGAGTTTTCATAAAAGTCACAACTGGACTTGAGCTAATCAATCTATCAATGACTGATGTTAAGGTTTGACGATTTATCCATGACCTGCCATCTAGTCGGGACTCACGATAGAGGGACTAAATCACATGCTAACTACACCTAGAGGTTCATTTCAATTCTACTAGATTACTACTACATACTGCTAGGCATCACTGGTGGATTATAAGAGCTCACTAGGATTGTTCCGGATCGACAATCCTTATTGAGTTAGAGTAAAATTATTTCGATCCATTAAAAAGAATTTCAATGATATAATAATAGAGATCATTGTATATCTTACGACCAGATAGAATTGAACCTATGGGGTCACATAACAAAGAAATTAGGTCTGAAATAAGAAATTAAGCTTATGAAGTGTCAATTGGGTTTAGATAAACCCATTGGGTTCATGGTAATCTTGCTAGCACATGGTTGGACCCATTTTCTCTTTTTGTTGGGATTACTTATTTGATAAGATAATTCTAACTTAATTATCTGCTAATAACCTACATGAACAAGATTCAGAGACTCTGGGTGTCTAAGATTATGGATCACATAAATTAAGGGTGCAAGTCTCTTATGAATCTCCTTGATAGTTATTATGGGGTGCCACTTTGATTTGATCAATTTGGGCGTGTCGATTAATTAGAGGGCCTTTGATTTTTATATGGGGTATCTTTTGGGTGCAAAGGAGGGTGTCTAATTATGGGTGCAAGGGCTCCAATAGTTGGTGCTTAATGGGCTTCCTAATGTAAGTTGGATAACCTAAGTTAATAGAAATCCTAATGCAGGTAGTATTCGTATTATATGATTGAATAGAATTCAATCCTTATACCTATTTAAAGAGACCTCCCTTAAGATCCCTAGAGCATCAAAACCAGTAGCCCCACATCCAAAGGCTCTCCCCACACCCTCTCTTCCTCTCTCTTTCTCTTCTCTTGGGTGTTCTATACACCCCTTCCTTGGGACATGCATCCCAAGGAGTTTCATATCCAAAAGAGATTTTTAGCATCTGATAGCAGCACATAGCAAGAAGAAACTCTAGAGAAGACATAGCAAGGAGAAACTCTAGAGAAGAGGAGAAGAAGAAGATTAAGGAGAAAGATCAAGTGTTGATCGCGATCCAGACTTCGTTCAGATTCAGCAGGCTGAATTTTGGAGAATCAAAATTCAGATTATAAAGGACTATTTTAAACTGATCTTGAGTGGATACTCGTAGAGATCGGATACTTGTGTAGCTAACAGAGAGCCTCGTCTCTTTCAGATCTAATTTTGAAGAAAAAGATTATGAAACAGGTATGTAATTTGATCACAATTTGAATTTTAGTATATATCAATTTTAGCATATGAAATAGATCAATATAGTTTTATATTTTTATGCATGCAAAATTCAGATTAAAAATATTTTAATCTTATTCTCTACTACAGTGTTTAGAAAATAAAAATTTTCAAACACATATGCATGCACCAAACCCAGAATTCTAATAATATCTGACATCGATTCTGAGAAATGGTTAGATGCTATGAAGTCAGAAATTGACTCGATACACTCGAACCAAGTCTGAACCTTAGTGGATCCACCTGAGAGTATTGTATCCATTGGGTATAAATAGATCTACAAAAGGAAGATAGGTGCCAATGGTAAGGTAGAGATCTATAAAGCTAGGCTTGTGGCTAAAGATTATAGTCAGCGTGAGGGCATTGACTATCAGAAAATCTTCTCATCCGTAGCCATATTGAAATCCATTCACACTCTGCTTGCTATTGCAGCTTACTATGATTATGAAATCTGATAGATGGATGTGAAAATTACTTTTCTGAATGGATATCTTGAGGAAGATATCTATGTGGAGCAGCCTATGGGTTTCACGTCCAGTGATGGTGATCACAGAGTCTGCAAGCTGCAAAAATTCATGTAAGGATTAAAGCAAGCTTCTCAGAATTGGAACTATCATTTTGATGAGGTAATCAAATCGTTTGATTTCATCAAAAATAAAGAGGAACCTTGTGTGTACAAGAAGATCAGTGGGAGTGCGATAATATTTCTTATGTTGTACGTGGATGATATTTTCCTCATTGAGAATGATATTTTCATGCTGACCACGGTCAAAAGATGGTTGTCCAAGAAATTCTCTATGAAAGATGTAGGGGAAGCATCCTATATTCTCAAAATAAAAGTCTATAGGGATAGACCTAAACAGATGCTTGACCTGTCATAAAAGCTGTATATAGAAAAGGTGCTGAAGAGGTTCAGCATGAAAAGCTCTAAGAGAGATCTCTTACCTCTTAGGCATGGTATTAGTCTCTCCAAGATGATGTATCCGACCATATCTGAGGAAGTGTAATGAATGAGTAGGATTCCTTACGCCTCAGTGATAGGGAGCCTCATGTATGCCATGCTATATAGTCGACCTAATATTATCCTTGCCATGAGTGTCACGAGCAGGTATTAGTCGAATCCAGGCAAAGAGCACTGAATAGCTGTGAAAAACATCCTTAAGTACTTGACTCAGACTAATTTGCGAGTCGATGGGTATATTGACTCAGACTTAATATCTCATCCTGATGATAGAATGTCTACATCAGGGAGTATTTTTGTTCGATATATTGAAAAGATTCTGAATATTCAATCAATAGAGGCTGAATATGCTGTAAATGTGTAGGACAAATTCTGGTTCTAATGTTAGTTGTAGAACTAGATGTCATGTTCTGACACAGTACTACAAAGACAATGGCACCATAGCCCTTGCTAAGGAGCCCAAGATCTCCCCAGAAGTCCAAACACATAGAGCAGTAGTGTATGCGACTACCTCATATCAAGGTGTGAAGAGTAGACTCTACGGACAACATGACAGATCCGCTGACTAAGTAGTTGAGCCAACCAAAAATGAAAATCCACCTTGAGAAGATGGTACTTAGATTTGTGGCCAATAGACTTTAGTCCAAGTAAGAGATTGTTAGATGTATGTTCTAGAAGTCAATATAGCTGATCCATTATAATAAATCTAGGACATAATTTTGTACTTAATATATTGATATGATCAATAAAAGGGTAAGTTTTTTTCATTCAAGTGTGATGCGTCTTTAAATCATCCATGAAATTAGTTTCGATACATATTCTCAAGGTGTTAAGAATTAGAGACATGTATTTAATTCTTAAATGCTCTCGATCATAGGATCATCATGAGGATGGTGATAGATCTGGATAAACTGATGCACAAATTACTTCCTTCGAAAAAGATGAGTCTCCAATCTACTGTATAGAGACACAGGATGACGAGTATGGGTAGTTGTTAGAGAATAACTAGTACTAAGAGTCTTATAAAATTTGAGAGACTAAGTCCAAGAGTCTATGGCCACAGCAGTGTGATTGATACAAAGGAGTTTTAGTAAAAGTCACAACTGAACTTGAGCTAATCGAATCTATCATATAACTGATGATGAGGTTTGACGATTTATTCATGACCTACCATCAAGTCGAGACTAACGATAGGGACTGAATTACATGTTAACTATACCTAGAGGTTCATTTCAGTTCTACTGGGTTGCCACTACATATTGCTAGGGGTTATTGATAGATTGTGAGAGCTCACTAGGATTATTCAGGATCGACAATCCTTGCTGAGTTAGAGTGAAAATATTCTGACCTATTGAAAAGAGTTTCAATGATATGATGATAGAGATCATTGTATGTCTCACTACTAGATAGAATTGAACCTATGGGGTCACACAACAAAGGGATTAGGCTTAGAATATGCAATGGAGCTTATGAAGTGTCAATTGGGTTTAGAAAAATCTATTGGGTTCATGATAACTTTGCTAGCACATTGTTGGACCCAATTCCTCTTTCCGTTGGGATTACTTATTTGATAAGATAATTCTAACTTAATTACCTGCTAATAACCTACATAAATAAAATTCATGAGACTCCAATTGTTGGATGTCTAAGATTATGGATTATTTAAATTAAGGGTGCAAGTTCTTAATTAATTTTCTTGATAGTTATTCTTGGGCGCCATCTTGATTTGATCAAGTTGGGTGTGTCCATTGATTAGAGGGCTTTTAGTTCTCCTATGAGGTATATATTAGGTATGTTTTGGGATGTCTAATTATGAGTGCAAGGGCTCCAATTGTTGGTGCCTAAAGAGTCTCCTAAAGTAAATTGGATAACTTAAGTAAATAGGAAACCTAATACAAGTAGGACTTGTATTATGAGATTGAATAGGATTCAATCTTTGTGCCTATTTAAAGAGATCTCCCCTAAGATCCATAGAGTATCCAAACCAACAATCCCACATACCAAAAGAGAAGTTTCACGTCCTCTCTTCCTCTCTCTTTCTCTTCCCTCGGGCATCCCACACCCCTTTCTCTTGGGATGCGCATCCCAAGTAGTCCCACGTCCAAAGGCTGTTGGGTGCCTCTTTCTTACTGGTTTCTAGTATCTAGTAGCAGCACATAGTAAGAGAGAAAACTCTAGAGAAGAGAAGAAGAAGAAGATCAAGAAAAAAGATCAAGCATTGATCGCGATCCAGGCTTCGTTCAGATTCAGTAGATTGAATTTTTTGAGAACAAATTTCAAATTAAAGAGGGCTGTTCTAGGCTGATCCTGAGTGGATACTTACAGAGACTGGATATTTATATGGCTAAGAGAGAACCTCTTCTCTTTCAGATCCAGATTTGAAGAAAAAAATTATGAAACAGGTATGTGATTTGATCACAATCTGATTTTCAGTATATATCCATTTCAGTATATAAAATAGATCTATGTGGTTTTATATTTTTATGCATACATAATTTTGATTAAAAATATTTTAATCTTATTTTTTACTGTGATGTTTAAAAAATAAAATTTTGAAACATATATGCATGCACCAAATCTCGAATTCCAACATTAGCGATGGCAGTTGCCGTCGCTAATACCTAATGCAGAATATAATTTTTTTCTGAACATGATATAATTTTAAAATTTAAAGTCCATCTTCATCATTCATTATCTAAATAATTATCGTTAGAGTATAGTCACAAAAAATTTGATTTCGACGGTCACGAACGACCGCATGATGATTTGACAGATAAAGACAACCGATGGATCCAAAAACTTGCAACAATGATCTTGATGATATTTATAGTATATTATCAAAATTTTACTTCAATCGGACATCATTATCATTGTTAATTTAGAATAGGATAATTTAAATCATTAAATAAAAAATGAATGATCAAAAGGCCAAACGATGTTCGATTATGAGATAATTTTTTAGATAAATGATCTTTGCTACTACTTTAATCATTTGTATGGTGATGATCATAAAATTTAAAATGTGTGTATATGAACGATTCAAAACTATATATCTCTTGATTCTCATTCGTAAAATCCTTAAGTAATTATATTTGTGCTTTTAAAAGATCTGCTTAATGTAGATGGTTTAAATACGTATGATTTAGATTTAATGATTACCACCATACAAATAATTAAAGTAGTAGTAAACATTATTTATCTAAAAAATTATCTTAATAGGATGCCATTTGGCCTTTTGATCACTCATTTTTTCTTTAACAGTCAAAATCATTCCATACTAAATTGGCCATGATAATGATGTCTGATTGAAGTAAAATTTTGATAGTATGCTACAAATATCATCAAAATTATTGTTACAAATTTTTGGATCCATCGGTAGTCTTTATTTATCAGATCATTATATGGTTGTTCGTAGTCGTTGAAATCAAATTTTATTGTTGATATAGTTAAGACAATCGGATCGAGGCAGTTTTTTGTGATGATACTCTAACGATAATTATTTAGATAATAAACAGTAAAGATGGGCTTTAAATTTTAAAATTATATCATATTTAGACATGTGTGAAGGTGTGGAGAGGTTATTAACAATGGTTCTTAGTGACGGCAGTATTACCGTCGCTAATAAAGCTATTAGCGATCAAAAATCTTTTTAGCGATGGCTGGTCCTATCACTAATAAAATATATTTTTTAATTATTAGTGATGCATTAGTGATGGTATTAGAGACGAAAGTCATACCATCGCTAATAATTTTGAAAAAAATTATTTTAAAAATTTAATAAAAATATTAGTGACGGATTTTTATTTTTAGCAATGAAAATTTTTGTCACTAATACTGTCACCAATGGTATAAATGACAATATATTCACCATCGCAATAGTCTGCCTTTTATAAAATCAAAAAATTTCTCCCTCCTCACTTATTCTTTCTCGTTTCCACCTCCCAACCCCCTCTCCGACGTCCTTACCCCCCCAACCCCTCTCTCTGACATCCCACGACCGCTGCGACCCCATCAGCCCCATCCCCATACCAGCCCGACCCCAAGTCGACCTCGTCGGCCCTGCGGCCCTTACCCCTCCACCCCCCATAGCCCACCGGCCCTGCCAACCCTAGCCCGTGGCCCCCTCACGGCCCTGCCACCCTCAGCCCATGGCCCGACTCCACCGACCCTCGAGCCCCCACCCCGACCTCGCCGCCCCAAGCCAACGGCCCCGAGCTAGCCGCCTCGGTCCTACCCCGCGGTGTTGGATGTGTGCCCTAGAAGCCAATTTTGACTGACATATACTTTTTTCTGGGACATATTTTATACTTATTGGGCAGTCTTAATAACTAATCATGTTTATGTGTTCATGATTTGTCTTAAAAATTAACAAAGATGATTTTATATATTCTCAAGGTGTTAAAAATTTGAGACATACATCATTAGTGGTTAATTTCTAAATGCTTCTGATTGAAGGATCATCACAGAGGACAGTGATCAATCCATTCGAGATTGGTACATGGATCACCTCTCTTTAGGATAGATGAGTCTCGAGTCTACGGTGTCGAGACACTGGAGTGAGAGTGCAGGTGGTTGTTCGAGAACAACTTGCACTGAGCATGACCAATACGAGAAACCACTTAGATGTCTACTCACTCATCAGTGGTCTTTCTCGATGCTGCAGTGGTGTGACTGATCTTGTGACCTGTAATATGTTGGCTATTCGCAGTGAGGCTATATAGTTTGACTGCATATTTTTTTGGTCCCTAGCCATATGGATCCTTACTGTGTATGTTGGTTATGTAGGTTCAGATTCATTGTTTGAAGTAGGATACACTTAGATGGAATCTATCGACCTTGATAGAAAAGGAGAAGTCCTATGTGATTCGTAAGACTGAGTTCAGAAAAATCTCTAGCCAGAGTAAGTGCGAATACTAGAAAAGAGTTTTCATAAGATTTATAAATAAACTCGAGTCGAGCCAATCTAGCATATGACTGATGATGGGATTTGATGAGTTCTCCATGACCTCTGTCAAGTCGGGACTCTCGATAGAGGGATTGTACTACACGATAACTGCATCTAGGGGTTTACTTTTTTGTTCTACTGAGTTGTCACTACATATTGTTAGATATCACTGGTGGATCGTGAGAACTCACTAAGATCATTTTCGGATCAACGATCTTTGTTGAGGTGAGTTGGAATCGTTCTAGCTCATCGAAAAGAGTTTTGATGATGCTATGATAGAGATTACGGTATGTCTCACTACCAAATAGAATAGAACTTGAGAGGTCACACACTAAAGGAGCTTGACCTGATCAATGGCTTGGATCATATTTGAATTATCAATCAGATTGATAGTTTGAATTTTAGAAATTGTTAATTTGTAAGCGTTACAATTTTGGCAGCTGCAAATTATTAGCACAGAAACTTAATTATAAATATTATAATTTTTTTGAAATTGATTAAATTATGAATTAAGTTTTAATTAATTTAAATTAAATTAAATTTAATTAGATTTAATTTAATTTAGTATTAATTTGGTTTAATTATCCAAATCAGATTTGGATTTCAAGCCTGATTGGATTAGGCTTGACAGCCTTTTCGAATTCGGCTCATTTCAGCCTCAATTTGAATCCGATTGAGTCCTATTTGAACCAGATGAACCATGACTCAGAGAGCCCAAATTTTTTAAGACTCTCTCTCTCAAAAAATCACACCAAAAGAAGAAGTGGGGCATTATTTTTTCACATCCTTTTTCCTTAGCGCGCGTGAAAGGGGAGGGGGTGCCAATAGTTGGCGCCCCACCTTATTTGGAACTCTTTTTCATCCAGATTTTTTTTATTTAAATTTAATTCAAAATAGGATAGAAATTTCTCTAATTAGGGTATGGAAGATTTTTTTTGTGTGATAAAAAAATTTGAGAAAGTTGAGATGTGCGCTAATTATTGGCGTGAGACATCTCTCCTTCTTTTTTCTCTTATCTCAACGCATCTCATCCATTCTTTTTGTTTTGGATGCCCAAGATCAAATGGGATTTCATCTTTTAAGGTGTTAAGAAGGGTTTGGGGTGTTAGAGATCTGCTTGGAGTAATGAAAATAAAATGAGGAGAGATGGCATGCGCTAAAGAGATGAAGCTCTTCTTCTTACATCAAAATTCTTCCCAACGCCTCCTCCCTTCTCCCTTTCATCCAATGCCCAGATCTGATGGTGATCAGATCTAAGAAGAGAAAAGAGAGAGAAGAAAAGAAGAAGAAGGATTTTTTTTTTTCATGGTGATCTGGTTTAGATCCTGTTGGATCTGTTCGAAAGAGTTCGCACAGCGATCTCCTTCTTCAAGATCTAGAAGAAGAGATCTAGATCCAAGGATGAGGAGCGAGATCTGCAAGGTGCTAGCACACTGATGATCTCGATGCTCCAATCAGACAGCTTTGTGTGGATACCAGCAGAGATCGGATGCGTGCGTGGCTACGATCAGAACCCGGGACATCTGCAGGATCCGAGGTATGGAGATCTGATCTCTGCTTGTTTTTCCTAATAGTTTTTTTTTTTTGTTTCAGATTTTAGATCATAGGTACATATTTGTATCAAGATCCATGCTATAATTTTTAGATCAGATCTGGTATATATAAATTAAAATTATTTTAATTTATTTTTGCTACATAGATGTTTAAAAAAAAATTTTTGAACTACACGTACGAAATCATAACGTATTCTAACAGTGGTATCAGAGCATAGATTCTGATACGAATATGAAACCTCTTCAAATCTGATATTTGGTTTATAGAAATCAAATTTTAAGGTTAGTTAGATGATCACATCATTTTGAAATAAGATTTTCCTAGCATAACCCCTGTTATGCTGAACAGTTGTCCTAGAACGATGTAGAACATCGATTAAAGTTAGATCTGATTTTTATGCATGCTGTAATATGATTACAGGATTATTTTAGATATGAAATTATTTTAGATCTGAAATAAATTATGTGTTATTCAGATCTGAAATTAATTTTAGATCTGAATATATTAATTAGGGTGTAATTTGGATCTAGTATGTTTGCTGAAATTTTTTCTACATACATAGACTCAATATTATGGTTCATATATTTGACATGTAAAAGATAATTAAATCTAATTTTTAATTGATTACATATATGATATGTTAAATTAAATTCTTAGTAGCTTAGTATTAAATTGGGGTAGTCACCATGGCCGTTCGGTCATTAGATGATGAAGGGATTAAAGTTCCTCTCTCATCCATTCAATGGGTTCTCTCTTTTGACGTGTAGGGATGCTGACTGTGATGTTTCCTATGAAGATGAACAGTGAATAAAAAATTATATGTGTGATATATTTTAATTTGAATCAGATTATGTATGTATTTTTATGTATTTTAGATCATAAAATATTATATTTGATATATTATTTGATACATGATCTAAAACTTAAATTTTTGTAAAATCCTAGATCCAAAATCCTAGGCTTTGTTTACATGAGAGCATGAAACTGTAACTAGTATGCCTGTGGAGTCGACTCAATTCTCGATTGGATCGACTTAAGTGCTTGGTGAGTTGACTCATTTTTGTTGGAGTCGACTCAAGATCCTGGTAAGTCAGCTCATTTGCTGATGGACCGACTTAATTGTGCAGATCAGGTCTATAGATTTATGTTTGTCTCAGTGTGTGCCAACTCACTATGACAAGTCGATTCATGTACCAGGGTGAATCGACTCGATTCTGCAAACAACGATATTGTATGAGATACAATATAAATAATTTAGATTAAAAAATATTTCAAGATCTAAACCCAAATCCATATACATAATGTACCTAATTAAAAATTAAGATTTAAAATTATAAGATCTGAAATTATGAATTTAAGATCTAAATTTTAATGTATAAAATATAGGCTTTTGGGTATGGGTTGAACAAATTAAGTTTAGAGACTAAACTACAACTAGGATCATTGATTAGATCAGGTTAGAACCCATTTCGATTTTGAGCAGTTGATCGAACCTAATCAAGATTTGATTGGGATTAGATCAAAGGGGCTCAAAATTAAAATTTAGTTGTAGTTGGTCAAATTGATTCACATATGATGTGAATTGATTAAGTTAAGACTGAATTTGGCTCAGCAGTTCGAGTCTGAATCTATAGATTAACCTAATTAATTCTAATCAACCAATTTGGTATCTAAGGCAAGTATTAGATGGTGGTTATTTAATTGATTTCATTATCTGATCTGACCAATTTGTTGGTGTCTAAGAAAAGCAACGAGGGGACCCCCACTCATCTTTACATACCCGACCATCTTGAGAGATTATGTTTTGTATTAGGTTACTTGTTGACCCGAGTTCACTCATGTCAATTAGTTGGTCAGACATGAAATGTGCTGACCTAAACTAGATTAGTCATTACATCAGATGTATGTAACTAATTAGAAGAGACCTGAATCGAAATCTCCTCACTGAATATTAAGTCTATTGGTCTTCCACCGTTGTAGAGATACGGTGCCTTTTCTGATGTTGATCATTCTGGGCTGGTTATAGTGGTTCGATTGCATCGGAAAGGCACAACCACTCTATTGACATCAGATGCCCCAAGGTAAAAATGGGGTTGGGCCCAATAACTGTTAGGTGAGGGATCCAATAACGATTTTGCACTCACTGGTAAACGGTGGGTCAGACTTAACTAAGGAATGTGCCAATAACTGTTAGGTGAGGCCATAAGATTTAGAGGCCAAGTCACTGCAACATGCTTGAAGAAGTATCTGGATAAAAAGTTATCCATGCATTGGTATACGTGTCATCAATAACTGTTAGGTGAGGTACCGTATATCGATGGAACCGTAGCACCCATTAGAACCTATTATCACGTTAGGGTTTTCGTTTCTCCATCTGAAGAGTGTGAGAGACTCAAAAAGTTAGTAGGAGCCTTTTGTTTGTTTTTCAAATCTCTAGAACAAACTATTATAAGTACAATCATCTAATTAAATCTTTACTCTCTATGATCAAATCTTTCAGCTTCCAACACTCTAGCTCAAATTCTAGATATCTATCACTTAACTAAAATTAATTACATATTCTGGCTCAAAAAATCTAAGAATAGTTCTTAGCTTTTAGAAATTAAATCATGTTCTTGATCAGGTTAACCTAATATCATCAGCTTATCCAACCCATAGTCAACGAGCTATACTTGACAAATGGTTAGACATTGACAATTAGGTAAGGTGCTATAAATTGGATTCCACAGCCGATGAGATCTAATATATGCATAAGGATATGTAGACTGCCAATGATATGCTGATTCATCTGTAATAGTTGTGAGATGATTAGAGTCGCACAATGCATGAGATGCGTGATGGGTAGTTTATCCATGATCGATGATCAAGGATATCAAAGAGCTTGAAAAGCTCAGCATGACCATGCATAAAAAATTGCTAATGGATTTGATCCAATAATTTTTGATTCATATGAATAGTTTATAAAATTATTATATGAATAAATATTATAGTACCTTAACTGAATCGGTCGATATGCTGGTAACCAAGGGATCTTGAAAAGTTTAGAGGTATATACCTGGAGAACCTAAAAAAATATTGACACGCTTTTGGAAAGTATGTCAAATCGCTCAAAATTAACCTTACGATTTTTTCTTTTTCATTAGACTCTAGTGCATATTACGCACTTTAACATAAGGTCTAAGGAAAGAAGAGGATTGAAGTAAGGTGAAGTGACTTTTTTGAGTTGGCAATGGTGCAAAAATTACACTAGGCCGTGGGCACCCAATCTCGGAGATTACCGTTTGGATTTGGGTCTTGATCATTTGCATAGTGATGCATTTGAAAAATTATTTTAGCAAATAGTGAATGCCATTGGGTCTAAGAGATCCAGAATCAAATAACCTAAAGTATACAGATGGTTCTTTTTGGCTAGGTCATGTATGAGAAGAAATGATTCATCGACTGAAAAATATTAGCTTTTGGACTCATTGACTGTTAAGTCATATTTAGTCTGTGAATCATCTCTTTGAAGATTAATGATCAAGCTATCCTTTATGAGTTAAAAGAATAGGACCACTGAGATACTTGTCCTAGTACACATACGATGTGTATGGCCCATTTGATGAGCCAGACTAGGAGGTTATCACTACTTCATCATCTTTACCAATGAGCATCATGGTATAGGTATTAATATGAGATACAAATCTGAAAGACTTTGAAAGGCTCAAAGAATTTAGATATGAAGTAGAAAAGATAAATCGAAAAAAATCTTAAAGGTACTTTGATTAGATCGAAGATGCAATACCAAATTAGAGAATTTGTTGAATATCTAAATAGAATGGCATAATTTCATGATGGAATTCTCCTTGTATACCTTAGCTCAACAGTGTATATGTGAGGAGCGATGGCACTGTATGAGATATGATCTGATCCATCATGAACGTCACTAATCTAACTATTGTTTCTTTAAGAGAAAGATTTAATTTCTGAAATTTAAATTAGATTTTTTCTAAAGTTGGTTTCACCACACTATATGAGATATGATACGATGGATAAGTTAGAGGATAGATCTATGAGAACTCATTTATACGGTATTCCAAAAGATGTTTGAGATATCATTTTCTCTTCCCAATGGTTCACAATATGATTGTGAGCAATCATACTATTTTCTTGAAAATAGTGGGAGGATGAACTCAAAGAGAAAATATCTAAAGAAGAATGAGTCACAGGACCTTACAACCTATATAAGATGAGTCAGTATATGTAGTACTTCCTCCACCTCATAGATCTAGTAGGATCTCCTATCCTTTAGAAAGATACTTGGTATTCTTACAAAAGATTCAGAGAAAGTATTTCTCGAGGGAGATTGGAAATATAAGGATGATCCCAAAACCTACAACGACATGATATGAGAAATCATGTAGTGGGAGGATTCCATGCTGACATCGATTATGATGTGGTTACATATAGAATTTTCTTTTCAAAGATCTAGGTCAAATATTTTGGAAATAAAAGATCTATAGAGATAGATCCTAAAAGGATGTTTGATTTTCATAGATAAGTACATAGAAGAGGTGCTGAAAGGGTTCAGCATTGAAACCTCCAAGAGAGATCTGTTATCCTCTTGGGCATAGGTGTATGCCATGATATGTACTCGACTTGGTATATCTTACTATGAAAGTTGTGAGCAGATATTAGTCGAATCCAGGCTGGGAGTATTGGATTGCTGTGAAAATATCTCTAAGTACTTGAGAAGTACTAAGAGATTATTCCTCATCTTTGAAGAAGGGTTAGAGCTAAGAGTGGAAGGATACACTGATGCTGATGGTAGAATATCTACATCAGCATGTATTCTTAAGTTATGTTGGTTCGATATGATGGAAGGGTTCCAAGCAATCGACCAATGAAAGCTGAATATGCTATAGATGTGTAAGATGCATTCTGGTTCTTATGATAGTTGCAGACTTAGATGTCATACTATTGGATGCTCTGATATTGTACCACAAAGATAATAGTCCATGGCCCTCGCTAAGGAGCCAAGGTCTCACCAGAAGTCCATGCACATAGAACAAATATATGTGATTACCTCAAGTATAAATACATAGAGGTGAGGAGAGTAGACTCCACATGATAGTGGTAGGCCCAAGTCACTTAGCCAGCTAAACACCAAAGTCTGTCTTCAGAAGATGAGACTCAGGTATATGGCAGATTGGTTTTAGTACAAGTGAGAATTTGTTGGATGTGTGCTCTAGAAGTCAATCTTGGCTGACACATATTTTTTTCTAGGATATATTTTGTACTTGTTGGGCAGTCTTAATGACCAATCATGTTTATATGTCCATGATTTGTCCTAGAAATTAACAAAGATGATTTTGTATATTCTCAAGGTGTTGAGAATTTGAGACATACATCATTAGTGGTTAATTTCTAAATACTTTCGATTGAAGGATCGTCACGAAGGATAGTGATCAATCCATTCGAGATCGATACACAGATCACCTCCCTTTAGAGTAGATGAGTCACGAGTCTGTGGTGTAAAGACACTGGAGTGAGAGTGCAGGTGGTTGTTAGAGAACAACTTGCACTGAACGTGACTAATATGAGAAACTACTTGGATGTCTACTCACTCGTCAGTGATCTTTCTCGATGCTATAGTGGTGTGACTGATCCTTTGACCTACAGTGTGTTAGCTATTCGTAGCGAGGCTATATAGTATAACTACACATTTCTTTGATCTCTGCCATATGGGTTCTTGCATGTATGTTGGCTATGTAGGTTCAGATTCACTGTTTGGAGTAGGATATATCTAGATAGAATCTATCGACCTTGATAGAAAAGAAAAAGTCCTATGTGACTTGTAAGACTGAATTCAGAAAAATTTTTAGCCAGAGTAAGTGCGAATACTGAAAAAAAATTTTACCGGATTCACAAATGAACTCAAGTCGAGTCAATCTAGCATATTACTGATGATGGTATTTGACGAGTTCTCCATGACCTCCGTCAAGTTGGGACTCTCGATAGAGGAATTGTATCACACGATAACTGCACCTAGGAGTTCACTTTTTTATTCTGCTAGGTTGTCACTATATGTTGCTAGATATTTTTGGTGGATCGTGAGAACTCACTAAGATCATTTTCGGATCAACAATCTTTGTTAAGGTGAGTTGAAATCGTTCTAGCTCATCGAAAAGAGTTTCGATGATACTATGATAGAGATCATAGTATGTCTCACTACCAGACAGAATAAAATTTGAGGGGTCACACACAAAAAGAACTTGACCTAATCAATGGCTTGGATCATATTTAAATTATCAATCAGATTGATAGTTTGAATTTTAAAAACTACTAATTTGTAAGCATTATAATTTTAACAGCTGCTAATTGTTAACGCAGAGACTTAATTACAAATATTATAATTTTTTTGAGATTGATTAAATTATAAATTAAGTTTTAATTAATTTAAATCAAATTTAATTTAATTTAATTTAATTTAATTTAGTGTTAATTAGGTTCAATTTTTCAAATCAAATTTGAATTTCAGGCTTGATTGGATAAGGCTTGACAACCTTTTCGAATTTGGCTCGTCTCGGACTCGATTTGAACCCGATTGAGGTCCTATTTGAACCAGATGAACCATGACTCAGAGAGCTCAAGTTCTCTAAGACTCTCTCTCTAGAGATCATACCAAAAAAAGAAGTGGGGTGTTATTTTTTCACATCCTTTTTCCTTAGCACGTGTGAAAGGGGAGGGGGCGCCAATAGTTGGCGCCCCACTTTATCTGGAACTTTTTTTCATAAAAAAAAATTGGCGCCCCACTTTATCTGGAACTTTTTTTCATCAAAATTTTTTTTTATTTGAATTTGATTTAAAATAAGATAAAAATCTCTCTAATGAGGGCATGAAATGTTTTTTTTATGAAACAAAAAAAAAATTGAGAAAGTTGGGACATGTGCTAATTGTTGGCGTGAGACATCTCTCCTTTTTTCTTCCCTTATCTCAATGCATCTCATCCATTCTTTTTGTTTTGGATGCCCAAGATCCAATGGGATTTGATATTTTAAGGTGTTAAGAAGGGTTTGGGGCATTAGAGATCTGGTTGGAGTGACAAAAATAAAAGAAGGAGAGATGGCGTGTGCTAAAGAGATGAAGCTCTTCTTTCTTATATCAAAATTCTTCCAAACACCTCCTCCTCCCTTCTCCCCTTCATCCAACATCCAGATCTGATGGTGATCAGATCTAAGAAGAGAAAAGAGAGAGAAGAAGAGAAGAAGAATGATTCTTCTTCTCTTCATGGTGATCTGGTTCAGATCTCATCGGATCTGTGCGAAAGAGTTCACACAGCGATCTCCTTCTTCAAGATCTAGAAGAAGAGATCTAGATCCAAAATAAGGAGAGAGATCTGTAAGGTGCTAGTACACCGATGATCTTGATGCTCTGATCAGATGGCTCCGTATAGATACCAGTAGAGATTGGATGTGTGCGTGGCTACGATCAGAACCCGAGACATCTACAGAATCCGAGGTATGGAGATCTGATCTCCGTTTGTTTTTCCTAACAGTTTATTTTTTTATTTCAGATTTCAGATTGTAGGTACATATTCGTATCAAGATCCATGCTATAGTTTTTAGATCAAATCTAGTACGTATAAACTAAAATTATTTTAATTTATTTCTACTATATAGATGTTTAGAAAAAAATTTTGAACTATACATACGAAACTGTAGTGTATTCTAACATGCGGCCCCTGCCCCATGATCCATCCCCACATCAGTGCGTCTATGAGTATTGCTGTGAGTATTAGTGACGGCATTAGCGATGACTAATATTGTCTATTATTAGTGACGGCATTAGTGATGGCTAGTGTCATCACTAAAAGTTAATTAAATATTGATTTAATTAATTAGTTAGATAATTAAATAATTAATTAATTAGATGCATGGGACTTGGGTCTGGGCATGCAGAGTGCTCAGATCAAGGGAAGATGTCAAGCAGCATTGCAAACATGGGGTCTGGGAGTGTCCTGCATGTCCGGACCTCTGGTCATAACTGGCATCCAAAGCATTTAGCCCTCACGGCCCAGTGCACTCTAGCTGATAGAAGGACCCGCACAGCATTAATTATATATTAATTTTAATAAAATTTGCATTGCATGGAGTGATAGATCAATCAATTGATTGATGTATATATTATAATGTATTCATATATTTATTTATTTTTATAAAATAGAAGAATTATGTATATTGATCAATTGATTGTCTACTATGGATATTTTAGGAAGTGCATGTAATTCTATAGGTCATTATAGTAATCAAACGATATGCTGAGGGTTTGAAAGAAATTTCGAACAGTAATTTTTTTTTGCTCTCTCTACACGAGAGAACTAAGAAGAAATACTGTCAAAATTTTTTTCAGCCCCTGTTGCATATCATTTGATTATTGTAATAGACCTATGGAATTAATGTATTTTCTGAATAGGATAGGACCTATCTTTACCTATTAGTTGATGATAGGATGCATTTACTATATAAGCCATTTTTAATGATAAAATAGTATTTAATAATTATCTTATATTCATGTATATGTAAAATTTTTTGATAGTCTATCATGGACCGTAGTTAGATGGACCGTCGAGTAATCGACAGAAAAATTTCTACTGAATACAGGAAAGGTGTAAAGTACTTCTACAATTTTATTTTTGAAAATATGGCACTTTTACATCAAGGATGGGCTCGTTTCCCTTGTAACAGATGTGACGATAGAAAAATATTTGATAGAGATGCAATTACTGTCCATTTGTAAATGAGTGAATTTATGTCCAACTATATATTGAATGTATGTCCTAGAAGTCAATCTTAGCTGACATATTTCATATCTCTAGAATATGATTTTGTACTTATTGGGTAGTTATATTATCATTCATGTTTATGTGTCCATGAATCATCCAAGGGATTAACAAAATGATGACACATATTCTCAAAGAGTTGAGAACTTGAGATATGTCATTAATGGTTAATTTCTAAATTGCTCCTGATCATAGGATCATCATGGAGATGGTGATTGATCTGGATAGATCAGTTACAGATCGCTTTCTTCGGACAGATGGGTCTCGAGTCTGTAATGTAGAGATACTGGAGCGAGAGTGCAGGTGATTGTTAGAGAACAATTAGCACTGAGCGTGACCAACACAAGAAATCACATGGATGTTTGCTCACTCGTTAGTGACTTTCTCGATGCTGTAGTTGTATGACTGATCGTTTAACCTGAGATGGCACTACTACTTACAGTGAGGCTGCTGGAGTTTGACTGACACATCAACATGGATCTCAATGAGTCCTTATAGTGGATGTTGGTGATAGTTGGTCCACTATAAAAGTGAGGTGTGCATCAAGATAGGATCTATTGACCCTAACAGAAGGGAGTAGTCCTATAAGATTTAAGAGGCTGAGCCCTTAAGTCTATGGCCATAGCAATGTGATTGATGGAAAAGAGTTTTCATAGAGTCACATATGGACTCAAGCTGATTGAATCTATCATATGACCGATGTTAAGATTTGATAATTCATCCATGACCTGCCATTTAATCGGGACTCACGATAGAGGGACTGTATCATATGCTAACTGCACCTAGATGTTCATCTTTTATTCTACTGGGTTGCTACTACATACTGCTAGGTGTCACTGGTAGATTGTGAGACTCATAAGGATCATCTTGATGATCCATGATCCTTAGTGGGCTGAGTTAGAATTGTTCCAACCCATTGAAAAGAGTTTCAATGATATTGTAATAGAAATCATAATATATCTCACTACCAGACAGAATAAAACCTATGAGATCACACACAAGAGAGGCTTTTGACTGATCAGATGCTTGAATTACGATTATAAATCATAACAGGATTTGATTATCAATTTGATTGATAATTGATCCAATGCAAATGTTGCATTATGTAACTTACTAAAGAATTAGTGAGTTATAGGAGGATTAATTAGCAATAGGATTGCTAATTGGCTGAATTTGATTGAGCAATAGGGCTTGCATCAAGTTCATTTTGATTGGATTTAATTTGACTCATTATGGATTTGATTTGATCAACCCCAATTGAGTTATAGGATAACCCCAAAAGGATCGAATAATTAGCCTCAGTTGAATTAGAATTTGGGTTTGACCCAATTTCTAATTAGACTAAGATATATGTATTCCTATTTAGACTAGAAATCCTCATTTTCATGGATGCACCAAATTCTAATTGGATTAGGATTAAAATTGAGTTTCACTCAAACACCAAAAAAGAGTCCAATAGGAGTAGGACTCCTCCTCCAATTAGGAGATATCTAATCTAAATAGTTTGGGCTCCAAATCAGATTTGGATTTTCATCTATCTGAGTCTAATTTGATCCTAATAGGATGAATTAATTGATATTTTATTTGACTTAAAACAGCCACCTTAATGAAGAGCCCCATGTTCTTAAACTTCCTTTTCATGTGCCAACAAGGAGTCCCACATCAAACTTTTTTTGTGCACCACGCCCCTACCTGTTTTGATGCCACCTTTTCCCTTCTTATTAGCATGTAAGAAAGAAAGATATTCCTCCCTTTCTCTCGTGTAAAACTTGGGTGCAATTCTGGTTGGATTGGACGGCATCTAATTTGGTAGAGTCCTAATAGTTTTGGACTCTTGATTCCTATCCAAATACAATCTCATCTCTTCCCTATTTAAAGACCACCCCTTGGGATGTGAAAGAAGAGAGAGGAGGATCAGGTTGACGCCAAAAGGGAGCCCCTTTTGTGCATGAAAAATCATGGGAGGGAAGGGGATGGTGTGAAGAAAAGTGGCGTGAGGTAAGTTGGTGTTATCCCTTCTTTCTTACACAACCAATTATTGGTTGTTTGGACATCTCCTTCTCTCCCTCTTGTCCATGTTTAGACATGGATGTCGCATTTTCTCTTTGTCTAAAAGTTGGATAAAATTTTTACATCTCTATTATAAAGATTTGGTGTATGTACTTTAGGAAGAAAAGAGAAGAAAGAATTCTTCTCATGATCTCTAGCATAGAGATCAAGATCCTCCTACATCTTCTTATTCTCTAAAAGTATCTTAGAAGAAAAAAAGATTTTCAACCATCAGGATGTGATCTCTGTAAGGGATCTAGCACTCCGGTGAGATCAGAAGACTTCTGATCAGGTCAGAGTCTCATGTGGATATCCATAGAGGTCGGACACTTGTATGGCTAAAAGGGACCCTCGAAAGACATCCATGATCATCTGTTCATGTTGAAGATTGATCCATATCAAGGTATGTTTTATATTTATTTTTTTTATTTGATTTTTGTATCTAAATCTTATCTCACATATGATGATCTTGTTTATTGTTTGAAGATTTGATCTTATGTATACTTAGATTAAATTAGATTTAATCTGAAAAATTTTTAAAATTTTACTGCATACTTATTTTATAAAATCATGCATGCATGAAACCATAAAAATCTAATAGTGGTATCAGAGCTACATCTATGCATGAGATTAAGATTTAGATTTAAAATCTATAGAGAAAAATTTCAGATCTAAAAGATTTTGATGTCATTCTGACATAAGATTGTCCTAGCATAATTTGTTATGCTGTATGGTTGTCCTAGAATGATGTTAAAATTTTTAATTAGATTGAATTTTTAGATCTAATTTTTTCAGCATATATGTGATATATATTTTGTTATTTAGATCTGAAAAGAGTTTTGAGATCTGTTATGATTCATATATATGATATATAAAAGTATGTTTAGGACTGAAATTTGTTTCTATGACCTGAACTTGTTTATGTATATGATACATATTTGTATGCATAATCTGAAATTATTTTGAGATCAAAATTTACTCTTCATGCAAAAAATTTAGATCTGAAAATTTTGATTTAAGATATGAAATTAGTGTTTGTGCATGAGGGATTGGTCATGGGTAGATCAAGTTAGGTCCTGTAATCTGATTACATTAAAAGATTTCTGATTTGATCATGTTAGGTCTAGATCGATTTAGCAGTTAATCAAATCGAGTCAAGTATTGATTAGGATGAGGTCAATAGAGCCTAAGATCATACAATTATTGTTGATTGAATCGATTAACACCCATATGTAGAATCAATTAACCTAAGGATCTAATTCGGCTCTGTGGCTCGAGTCTGATTCACCTAAGCTAATCTATTTGGATTAATTATGCAATTGATGTCTAAGGCAAGTAATTGAAAGGTAGTTATTTAATTGGTTCCGTTTGCTTACCTGATCAATTTATTGATGTCTAAGGACAACAATGGGAGAACCCCCATCAATCTTTACTTATCTGGCCAATTTGAAAGATTGAGTCTCAAATATGGTTGCTTGATGGTTTGATTTATCTCATGCCAATTACATCAGTCATATGATGACTAATTAGATGAGACCTAAACCTAAATCTCTCCATAAATATTAAGTCCAAGGTCTTCCACCATTGTAGATGTGCAGACGTGCTACTGGCATTGATTATTCTCGGCTGATCATAGTGATTCAGTTGCATCGGAAACATGCAACCACTCTATTTGCAAAGAGTTGCTGTGGGGTAAAGATGGGATTGGGCCCAATAACTGTTAAGTGAGGGACCCAATGACAGCTTTATACCTACTTGTGAATGGTGGGTCTGGCTTAACTAAGAAGTGTGGACAATAACTGTTAGATGAGCCCATATAACTTAGAGACCAAGTGGCTGCAACATACTTAGAGAAGCATCTGAGAAAAGAATTATCCATGCATCGATATTTATTCATGTTACCAATAACTGTTAGGTGAGGTGCACGACATCTGTGGGACCGTGCACCCATTAGAAATCCAATTATCACATCAGGATTTTTATTTCTCCATCCAGAGAGTATGGGAGATCTGATAAAATAATGGGAGTCTCCTTTTATATCTAAAAGTCTCTAGAGCAAATTATAAAATAAGTACAAACATCCAATTAGAATCTTTGCTCTTTGCTGTTCATTGTATTAGATTTCAACCCTCTAGCTTATATCCTAGATATCAACCGATTAACCAAAATCAATTACATAGACTGGCTCATAAATTTAAGAATTATTCTTAATTTAAAAAATTAAGCAATATTCTCTATCAGGTTATTCTATTATTAATGACTTGTCCAACCCATAGTCAACGAGCTATATTTGATGAGTAGATGGACAATGATAATTAAAATAGGTGCTATGCATGAGCACATGTTCACTGCCTACGACATGTTGATTCATCTACAAGTATTGTAAGATAATCAGAGTCGCACAGCGCATGTGATGCGTGATGGGCAGTCAGTCTATGATCATTATTGACAATGATCAAGGATATTAAGGAGCTTAAAAGGCTCGACATGATCATGCACAAAGAATTGCTTATGGATTTGATCCTGCGATCCCTGATTAGTTTATATGGGTAGTTTATTGTGAACTACCATATAAAAGACTATCATGGCACCTTATCTAAATTTGTCAAAGTGTTACTAATAAAGGAACCTTAAAAGAGTTCAGAGGTAAATACCTGGAGAGCCTAAAAAAATAATAACACGCCTAGAGTAGGCATATCAAGATTGCTTAATACTATCCTTATGATTTTTTCTTCTCTTAGTTGAGCTATGCACTCTAGTGTAGAGTCGATGGGAATGTAGAGGGTTGAGGAAGTAACCCTTAAATTGATGATAAAGTAAGAGTTGCTGCTGTAGCCATGGGTGTTTGTCCTTTATGATCATCATTTGGATTTAGTTCTAAGAGACCATCTCTATCATTTGCATGGTGATACATCTGTGAACTTAATTGAGCAATCAGTGAATGCCATTGGATCTGAGAGATCCAGAATTGAGATAAGCTTAAAGTATATGTGGACCCTTAGGCTAAGTCATATTGAAGAAAAAATGATTAACAAACTAGAGAATATGGGCCTTTGGGCTTATTGATTGTTTAGTCATATCAAATTTGTGTATCATCTCTTTGAGGAAATATGATCAAGCTACTCTTATAAAACAAGAAGAAAAGAACCACTGAGATACTTATCCTTGTACACATTTGATGTATATAGCCCGTGTGATGTGCTAACCAAAGAGTTGTCTCTACTTTGTATATGAGATACAAATATAAAATTTTTGAAAGATTCAAAGAATTCAGATGTAAGTAGAGAAATAAATTAAAAATTTTCTAAAGGTACTTCAATAGGATCGATGATGCAATACCATTGAAAGAAACTTCTCGGTTATCTCATAAAATGGCATTGTTTTATACTGGACCTCTCTTAGTATATCTCAGCTCAACGAGATAAGAAGAGTCTGGTCTATAATGAACTTTCCTGATTTATGTTTCTTTAGGGACATGCTTTATTTCTATGAAATTGGATTTTCTTTAAACCTGTTCCTACATCACCGTATGAGATATGGCATAGTGAGAACTGAATCTTAATTATTTTGAGATTCAAGGATATCCAGCCTGTGTCCTGGACAGCAGGTGGATATGTTAGAGGATAGGTCTATAAAGCTCATCCTAAAAGAGTTTGAAATACTGCTTTCTAAAAAGATTGCAATATGATTGTGATCCGACATTGCTATCTTCTTGAAAAATTATTTAACCAAGATGAAGTAGTGGGAGAAAAGTTAAGCTCAAAGAGAGTCTCTCTGAAGAGCAACGAGTTTTGGGACCTTAAGAACCTATTTATCATTATGAGCCAGTAGATATGTATTCCTTCTCCATCTCGTATACATAGTAGGATCTTCAATCATCTCAAAAGGTACTTGGGTATGCTTAACAGAGGATGTAGAAAAAGTTATTTCTCATGGGAGATGGGAGCATAGAGATGATCTCAAAATCTACAACGAGGCGATGTGAGACATCGACTTCAAGAAAGAGATGTGAAATAACTTTTCTGAGAAGAGATCTTCTGAAGATTTCTTTATGGAGTAGCCTATGGATTTCACTTCTTGTGATAGGTGATCACAAAGACTACAATACCCTTGAAATTGGAATAGTCATTTTGATGATATGATCAAACTATTTGATCAGAAAAGAGAAATTATAGGTTTCAAAAGGGTCAGTGGGAGTATCCAAAACTGACATCAGTTAAAATATAGTTGAATATAGATTTCTTCATAAAAGATATAAAGCGAGCATCCTAAAGATCTATAGAGATTGATGCAATTGGATGCTTGTGTTTTCACAAATAAAGTACAAAGACTGGATGCCAAAAGGGTTCAGCATAGAAATCTCAGAGAGAGATCTGTTACTCTCTTGGACATAGATGCATGCCATATAATGTACTTGAACTGATATAGTTATTACTGTGATTGTCACAAGTAGATATCAGTTGTATCTAGACTATGAGCACTGGATTGCTGTAAAAACATCCTTAAGCTCTTAAAAAGAACTAAGGATATGCTCTTAATTTAGAAAAATATCAAAGCTAGGAGTGGAAGGATACATCAATTTAGATTTTATATATGATATTGATGGTAGAATGTCTACATCATGAGGTATGTTCCTATGTCGATATCTTGGAAAGATTTCAAGTAATCAATCAATGGAAACTGAGTGCACTGTAGAAGTGTGGGATGCATTCTAGTTTTAATGTTAGTTGCAGAATTGGTTGTCATGCTATTAGATACCGTGATACTATACTGCAAAGACAAAAGCATCATAGTCCTTGCTAAAGAGCCTAGGTCTCACCAGATATCCAAGCACATAGAACAGCTGAACATGCGACTACCTTGAGTAGAAATATATAGAGGTATAGAAAGCAAACTCCACATGTGATGTGGATGACCCACTGATAAGTCACTTAGCCAGCCTAAGACTATAGACTGTCTTGTGAAGATGGAGCTTGATACATGACAGATTGGCTTTAGTGCAAGTGAGAGATTATTGGATGTATGCTCAAGAAGTCAATCTTGACTGACACATTTCATAGCTCTGGATATGATTTTGTACTTATTGGGCAGTTATATTATTATTCATGTTTGTGTATCCATGAATCATCCAAGAGATTAACAAAATGATGACACATATTCTCAAAGAGTTGAGAACTTGAGACATGCATCATTAATGATTAATTCCTAAATTGCTCTTGGTCATAAAATCATCATGGAGATGGTGATTGATCCGGATAGACCAGTGTACGGATCATTTTCTTCGGACAGATGGATCTCGAGTCTGTAGTGTAGAGATACTGGAACGAGAGTGCAGGTGGTTGTTAGAGAACAACTAGTACTGAGCGTGACCAACATGAGAAGTCACATGAATGTCTGCTCACTTGTTAATGACTTTCTCGATGCTACAGTTGTATGACTGGTGCTTTGACCTGAGATGGCACTACTGCTCATAGTGAGGCTATTGGAGTTTGACTGATACATCAATATGGGTCTCAATGAGCCCTTGTAGTGGATGTTAGTAATAGTTGGTCCACTGTAGGAGTGTGGTGTGCATCAAGATGGGATCTATCGACCCTAGCAGAAGAGAGTAATCCTATGAGATTTAAGAGGCTGAGTCCTTAAGTCTATGGCCATAGTAGTGTGATTGATGAAAAAAAAATTTCATAGAGTCACATATGGACTCAAGCTGATTGAATCTATCATATGATCGATGTTGAGATTTGACGATTCATCCATGACCTGCCATCTGATTGGAATTCATGATAGAGGGACTGTATCATATACTAACTGCATCTAGAGGTTCATCTTTTATTCTGCTGGGTTGTCATTGCATACTACTAGATATCACTGGTGGATTGTGAGACTCATGAGGATCATCTTGATGATCAATGATCCTTGGTGGGTTGAGTTGGAATTGTTCCAATCCATTGAAAAAAGTTTCAATGATATTATGATAGAGATCACAATATATCTCACTACTAGACAGAATAGAACCTATGGGGTCACACACAAAAGAGACCTTTGACTGATCAGATGGTTGAATTATGATTATAAATCGTAACAGGATTTGATTATCAATTTGATTGATAATTAATCCAATACAAATATTGCATTATGTAACTTACTAAAGAGTTAGTAAGTTATAAGAGGATTCATTAGCAATAAGATTGCTAATTGGCTCAATTTGATTGAGCAATGGGGCTTGCATCAAGTTCAATTTGATTGAATTTAATTTGACTCATTATGGGTTTGATTTGATCAACCCCAATTGGATTATAGGATAATCCCAAAAATATTGGATGATTAGTCCTAGTTGAATAAGAATTTGGGTTTGATCCAATTTCTAATTAGATTAGGATGTATGTATTCTTAATTGGACTAAGAATCTTTATTTTCATGGGTGCACCAAATCCTAATTGGATTAGGATTAAAATTGAGTTTGACTCAAGCACCAAGAAAGAGTCCAATAGGACTAGGACTCTTTCAATTAGGAGATATCTAATCTAAATAATTTGGGGTCTAAATCAGATTTGAATTTCTATCTATCTGAGTCAAATCTGGTTCTAATGTGATTAGAATTAATTGATATTTTATTTGACTTAAAATAGCCACCTTAATGAAGAGTCCCATGTTATTAAACTTCCTTTTCATGTGCCAACAAAGAGTCCCACGCCAAACATTTTTTGTGTGCCACGCCCCTACCTATTTTGATGCCACCTTTTCCCTTCTTATTAGTGTGTAAGAAAGAAAGATATTCCTCCCTTTCTCCCATGTAAAACTTGGGTGCAATTCTGGTTGGATTGGGCGGCATCTAATTTGGTAGAGTCCTAATAGTTTTGGACTCTTGATTCCTGTCCAAATACAATCTCATCTCTTCCCTATTTAAAGACCACCCCTTGGGACGTGAGATAAGAGAGAAGAGGATCAGGTTGATGCCAAAAGGGAGCCCCTTTTGTGCATGAAAAATCATGGGAGGGAAGGGGACGGCATGAAGAAAAGTGGCGTGAGGTAAGTTGGTGTTATCCCTTCTTTCTTACACAACCAATTGTTGGTTGTTTGGACATCTCCTTCTCTCCCTCTTGTCCATGGTTAGAAATGGATGTCTCCTCTTTTCTTGGTTCAGAAGTTGGATAAAATTTTTACATATTTATTGTAGAGATTTGGTGTATGGATTTTAGGAAGAAAAGAGAAAAAAGAGTTCTTCTCATAATCTCTAGCATAGAGATCAAGATCCTCCTACATCTTCTTGTTATCTAAGAGTGGCTTAGGAGAAAAGAAGATTTTCATCCATCAAGATGCGATCTCTGCAAGGGAGCTACCACCCCAGTGATATCAGAAGGCTTTTGATCAGATTAGAGTCTCGTATGGATACCCGTAGAGGTCGGATGCTTGTGCGGCTAAAAAGGACCTTCGAAAGACATCCATGATCATCAGTTCATATTGAAGATTGATCAATGTCCAGGTATATTTTATATTTATTTTTCTCTATTTGATTTCTGTATCTGAATCTTATCTCATATATGATGAACTTGTTTATGGTTTGAAGATTTGATCTTATGCATGCTTAGATTAAATTAGATTTAATCTGAAAAATTTTTAAAATTTTGATGCATACTTGTAAAATCATGCATGCATGAAATCATAAAAATTCAACACTATAAGTATTGGTACCTGCATGGAGAGATGTGGGAGAAAATTGCAAGGGTTAAAACCAAGCAAGATATGGACACAGATAGAATGGTGGACATAGTTATGGATGCGACTGATCTTGAATTTAACTGGGATGTGGAGGACGATCTAGAAGCTAGTAGCTGTAATTTCTACTGTATGCTGAAAGATGCTGATGAACCACTATGGTCACGATGTAAAACACACATTATACTATCAGCTATGTCAGAATTGTTGAACTTAAACATCAAGTTTAATATGACAGTCAATTGTTATGATAGGATGGTAGCAATAATAAAAAAATACTACCGAAGGATGAGAAGCTTGTTAGGAGTTTCTATGCTTTGAAGAAAATGATGAAAGGGTTGGGCATGGGATATAAGAAGATAGAGGCATGCTGTAATGGTTACATATTTTTCTATGAGAACCAATGAAAAGCTCATAAGGCATATACGGTGCAAACCGATTTAAACCGAGGCAAGAGAGTAAAAATTAGAAGGACATACTATACAAGATTCTTTGATATCTTCCCCTCACTCCTAGACTTCAGAGGCTCTATTTGTCCAAGAGTACTATCGGACAGACGAAATGGCATAAAGAGGGACCACGCAAGCACTGCGATATGATGTGTCATCCATCGGACAGCGAGGCATAGAAGCAATTTGATGCTTACCACCCTTTATTTGCTCAAAAATCACGCAATGTCTGGCTGGGTCTATCTATGGATGGTTTTACACCATTTGATCATGTAGCAGCCCTTTATTCATGTTAGCCAGTATTTATCACTCTATACAATCTGCCATCTAGGATGTGCATAAAAGAACATAACATCTTTCTTACATTAGTCATTCCTGGACCATGACATCCTGGTAGAAGCATTAATGTATATTTAAGGCCTCTTGTTAATGAGCTAAAATTATTATGATCCGATGGCATTCATACTTTTGATGCATCGAAGAAATAAAATTTTATAATGAAGGCTGCATTGATGTGGACCATTAGTAATTTTTCTGCTTGTGGGATGCTGTCAGGATGGAGTACTAATGGGAAGCTAGCAAGTCCCTATTGCATGGAGAATACTAAATCATTTCAGCTTGAGCATAGTCATAAGCCTTGTTGGTTTGATTATCATTGTCAATTCCTTCCCAAGTATCATTCTTTTCGAAAGCAGTGAGACAGTTTCAGGAGGAATAAGATAGAGAAAGACTATGTGCCCCATGTTGGAAAACCGACAGGCATATAGTATGTATTTAAATTTTTTTTTATATAGTAGAAAATCAGATTAAACAATTTAATCTATACTACATGCTTAGGATCTAATCTTAACACCTACCCTAAGATCTATAATATATTATGTATGCATATGAAAATCTGAAAACCAAATTCTACATGCAAGATCACATCTAAACATATAACCATAGATCATATCTACACTATACATCATATGTATATCAAGTACGAGTTCAGAACTCGATACTTAAGTGCGGGTAGCAGATCTCTACATCTAAAAATCATGGTCTTGCTGGTTGTTCGTAGCCACATAGGATGTCCAGCCTTTATAGATGATCCACTCGAAGCACCGCACTGATCAACTTTTATGGGAGTGCTAGCCCACATAAAAACTTTTAGATGGCTGATCTTCTCTTTTTATGGATCTTCGGACTCCTTCAAAATCATAAGAAGAGTAAAGAGGAATTGTTGATGGAAAAATGGAGGTAGAACTCTCTTCTCTTTTGACTTTTTCCTCACCCAAAAACTCTAGAACAGATTTCTAGGATGCTCACCCAAGAGGAGGAAGAACTCCTTTAGATCACACGCCTACAAGAGGCTGCCCACCCCAAGACCTCATACCCAAAACCCTAACTCACACCTCAAGGGATCTCCACTAATTTTTGGAGCATGAAAATCAGGATTTTATATAGATGTGGGCAATGGGGTGTTTGGATGAGACAAATTTCTCATCTAAATTTGAATTCAAATCAGATTTGAATTCGATTGGATCAACCAATTGATCCAAACTCTTGATCCCTATCAAGAGTGAGCGACAACCTTCCTTTGGCATGGAGTTTCTCATGCCAATCTAAAATTAGCGATGAGAAAAGTGGGCAGCAACTCATGGGTGGTCGGCTAGGGTGAGGAGAAGTCTAAGTTGGTTTGGACTCTTTAATGTTTATCCAAATAAGTCTCTAACCTAATCATATTAGGTTAGACCCAATTGAATAACATGAATCCAATCCAATTAGATTCTAAATATGATTAAATTCTAATCAAATCAGAATTTAACTAAGTCCAAGTCCTGATCAAATCAAGAACCATTCACTCTCGATAATTAGGTCATCTCATAACCTAATCGGATCAAACCAAATTGAATCCAATTCAATTAGTTTTGAACCAAATCACATTGCTCAATTAAATTGAGCTAATTAATAATTTAATTGATCATCAATCCTTCTATAATTCACCAACTCTTAGTGAATTAATTTACTATAATTTTTGCATAAGGCTATCCATCAATCAAATTGATGATTACAACCTAGAATGATTCTCAATCATCAATCAGCCATATGATCATACAATAATTTCTTTTAAGTGTGACTCCATAGATTTGAACCTAAGCCAGTAGTATAGAAATAACTTTCAAAACTAATTGATATAACTATCTAGCAATGAGATCCGACATCCGGATAGGCCGAATGATTATAAAGCAATATTCAAGAATCTACTGATGTATGGTTATCATATAATTCATCTCTTTGACCCTAATGCTCAAAGTGATCTAAGATTTAACTGTCAACCTTGCAATAGTCAACCATATTGTATATCTACCTAGCAAATCCAACATATGGATTATCTTGGCTAAGATTTTACTAAATTAAAATACACTGATGCATTAACTCCAACTTATTCAGAGAGGCAATCCCATTTTAACTCACGCACCGACTTGACAAGTATTTGATTGCACCCAAAAATTTTCTGTCACTAAATTAGAAATTCAGATAGTCCAACATCAAAGTATAGTGAGTTGCTTGCAAGTTACGATGGTGATCTCAGATCAGAGGGACACTTATACCCATACCCTTCGCGAGCTACTTTTGACAGTAGAGTGCTTCATAATTGGTCACTTTCGATGCGAATGTACTCCTATATTTCACTTACATGCCATACCAATATCTCTACACTCCTTGGTTAAGAAGACAACCAACCTATATAGTACACAACGACCTACATTTGATATCATTATCATTCTAGTAATAATATATCATTTGGTCACGAATAAGTTTAAGGACTAAATCCTCTATTTAAATTAGTCCTAAGGACTTTATCACAATCCAAGAGTTCATATTAAAGATATAAATATTTGTGATAAAAATATGAAATAACTTTTATTATTGAATAATTCATATACAAGTATAAAAGAATACAATCGTCAACAGACTGACGATTGCTTTGGGATACAATTTCCAACAACTCCCACTTGGACTAAAGCCAATCAGTATAGTATCATATATCCATCTTCATTTTATGATCTTCGAACTCCTTAACACTGAGGACTTTAATAAATGGGTCAGCCAAATTCTCCTTTCCATCGATCTTCTGAAGCTCGATGTCATCTCGATTCACGATCTCCCGGATCAAGTGGTAGTGGCACAGTATATGCTTGGTGCACTGATGGAACTTTAGTTCCTTTGCTTGAGCAATGGTGCCAGTGCTGTCGCAGTATAACAGGATCGGACCATCCAGGAAGGGTGCCACTTTAAGCTTGCCGATGAACTTCTACAACCATATAGCTTCCTTCACAACATCTGATGCCACGATGTACTCCACCTCACACACTGAGTCGGTCACGATGTGTTGTTTGAAACTTTTTCAATAGATTGCTCCATCATTCAAGATAAATATAAAATCCGACATACTCTTACTGTCATCATGGTCTGATTAAAAGTTAGAGTCTATAAACTCTATAAGTTTTTAATCAGATTCTCCATAAATGAGTCACTGATCCTTAATATTTCTCAAATACTTAAGGATGGTCTTTACAACTTTTCAATAGTTCTCCTCCAGATCAGACTGGTATCTGCTTACTACCCCTAGTGAGTATGTCATGTCTGATCTTGTATATATCATAACATATATTATAGAATCCACTGTCGAAGCATATAAAATCTTACTCATATGCTCCCTCTCTTGAGAAGTTATCGGACAATCTCTCTTTAAGAAAGAATTTTCATGGCCTATCAGAAGATAGTCTTTCTTGAAATTTTTCATACAGAATCACTTCAGTACAGTATCGATATACGTGGACTGAGATAATTAAAGCATTCTCTTCGATCTATCTTTATAGATCTTTATCTCCAAGATGAAGAATGCTTCTTCCAAATCCTTTATGAAGAATTGAGATGATAGTCAAGCCTTTATTTTCTGTAATGTAGGGACGTCATTTCTAATTAAGAAAATATCATCCACATACAGAACAAGAAATACTACCACAGAATTGTTAACCTATTTATAAATGTAGGGTTCTTCTTCATTTCTAACGAAGCCATACGTTCTGATCATTTTATCAAAATGCATGTTCCAACTCCTACTTGCCTGCTTCAATTCATAAATAGATCTTTAAAGCTTGCACACCTTAGACTCATTTGTGGATGTAAAATCTTCAGATTATATCATATACACCTCTTCTCCAGCTCAGCATTCAGAAAAGCTATTTTTATATCAATTTGCCAGATTTCATAGTACAGATATGTTGCTATCGCAAGCATGATCCGAATGGACTTGAGCATTGCCATAAGAGAGAATGTCTCGTCATATCAATATCATAATGTTGATGATACCTCTTGGCAACCCGACGGGCTTTATAGGTCTTCACTTTTTCATTTGCGTCTCTCTTCCTTTTGAAGATCCACTTACATCCTATGAATTTTCTCTCTTCAGGTGGGTCAACTAATATCCATACATCATTGATCTTCATGGACTCTATTTCGGACTTCATAGCTTCAAGCTATTTATCGAAGTCAGACCTCTGCATTGCATCCATATAGATGATTAGATTCTCATTATTTTCATCAAGTTCAATAGGATCTCCATTCCAGATCAAGAAACCGTAGTATCTGTCTGGTTGGCATGATACTCTATCGAATCTCCTTAATAGTGCATCTACAACAGGCTCCGAGATTGATCTAATCAAATCCGATTCTATAGGTTCACTAGATTATATCGATTCTTCTACTCGTCAAACTTCATTAAGCTTAATTTTAGAGGTACTAATTGTTGGGAAATGTGTCCCAAAAAGCCAATCGTCAAGCTGTTGACGGTTGAGCAACCAAGTATTGTAATTGATTTGTTAATAAATAAAATATATTTGGCATCTTTATCATAAGCTTTCATCTTCTAATGAACTCCGTTGTTATGATGAAGTCCTTAGGACTATTTAAGTTCGATAAAGAGAGGATTTATCGATTAGTCCTTAAAACTATTCACAACCAAATGATAAGCTGTTAATAAGGACGACAGCTTCTATCGAGCATAGGTCGCTGTACGCCATATGGGTTGGTTGTCCTCTTAACCAAGGAGTGTGGAGACACTGGTATGGCATACAGGTGAGATGTAAGGGTACATCATCATTGAACGTGACCAACTTCAGAGTATTCTACTGTCGAGAATGTCTCTGATGGGATATAGGTATAAGTATCCCTTAGACTTGAGATCGCCTCAGTGACTTGCAAGCAACTCACTCTGCTTTGGTACTGGACTAACTGAATTTTTAATTCAGGGACGGAAGGCTTCTGGACACAGTCAAGTACTTGCGAAGTCAGAGTGTGATCGAGATGGGATTGACCACTCTAAGAGTTGGAGAAGAATGAGTCGCTGTATTTCAATTTAGCAAAATCTTGGCCAGGATAATCCATCATATGGATTTGATATTTTGAAATACAATGTGGACAACCTGATCAGAGTTGACAGTTGAACTCTAGGGTGTCCTATGATCATTTTGGTCAAGGGGATGAATTATATGAAAACTATATCCGCATGGATTCTAAGGATGTTGTTCTATACATTCGACCTATCCGGTCGTCGGGTACCATTGCTAGATGGTCACTTCGATTGGTATAGAAATTTATTCCTATGCTACCGACTTAGGTTCGGACCTATGAGGTCACACACATTAGAGTTCATGATCCGATCAGATGGTTAATCAACGATTAAGAATCGTTCTAGGGTTAAATGATCAATACGATTGACATTTAACCCAGTGCAAGTGTTGCAGGAGGATCTATTAGCAATTCGATTGCTGATTGGCTTAATTTGATTATGCCAATGGGTTGAGATTAATTTTAATTAAATATAATTTAATTAGATTTAGTTTAGGCTTGATTGGATCAAGTCCAATTGGTTTATTGGATAAGCCAAGTGCAAGAAAAAACTAGTCCTAGTTCAACTAGGACTTGGGTCAATCTAATTTCTAATTTGATTAGAAAATCAAATCAGATTTAAATCTAATTTAATCTGATTAAATTAGATTCTTAATTGGGTTAAGACGTATTTTAATTGAGTTGATCTAATTTTGATTTGATTTGGTTTGGGAAACCAAATTAAAACAAGTCATAAGACAGAATCCTAGTAAGACTAGGATTCCACCTTGCGCCACATAAGCCTTCTCCACGCCCTCTCTCTTATTCAACCCAATCTCCACTTATTTTGTGCGACAAAAGCCCTCTCCCAGATCTCTCCCACGTTCACAAAAGGTCTCCTCTCTTCTTTCTTACATGGAAGGTGGTTTGGATCAAATCTAAAAGGAATAAGTTTGGATTTTGAATTCTATGAGATAGAGTTTTAAAAATCCAAAACTCTTTCAATTTTGCACCGAATTTATCCAAATTTTTTTTGGAATTTTCGTGACTTTTAGGGTATATATTGTGCATCCTTTTCTAATGATCCATGTATGAAAATATGAAGGAAGTGCTCAAGAGTTGGGCGTCCCTTAACTTGCCATGTTTGGATAAGCCTTGACTAGGTGTTTGACCTAGACAAAGACTCTATCATATCTCTCTATATAAGATGAGTTTCTTTGTGAACTTTTAGAAAAAGTTAGAGATTTGAGAGACCTTTGTGCCATCCAAAAATTAGAGAGAAATACCTTTGGGTCGTGGAGATATAAAAGATGCAAGTTTAGGTGTCTAAAGAGAAAAACGTGAAGAAGAAGAGGGTCTTCTTCTAGGGTTTTTGTTTTCATATCTTTCCTCCCTCCATCTTGAGTTTCCTGAGAGTGTCTCAGATCTAAAACTTCTCCTTCTACTTTTCATCTTTGGAAGAGTCTAAATCAAGAAGAAGGAGGTACCTGATCAACCATCAAAGAAGGATCAGTGCAGTACTAGCATACTGTGCTGATTTTCTGAAGCAGGACTTCTGATCGAGATTCGTGGGCTCGTGTGGATGACTCCTAGAGGTCGGACGCATGTGTGGCTTGCAACATCATCCTTAAGCCCAGATCAGCGAGGTTAGAGCATCTAACTTGCAAGGTAATAGATCTGATCTATTGTTTAATACATACATTAGATGTGGTATAGAAATATGTTGATATGATCAACATGTAGTTCATGCTATATTTATATATTTTAATTTTTGATTTAATGCTATGTAATAATCATATAATAGGATCTTAGATCTAGAGATTCTCTGGTTTTAGAAAATAAATTTTGATTTATTTTAGTCTTCCGCTGTATGATCTTGAAAAAGTTTCAAGATCTAACCCTGAAACCCTAGATCTGGTTCCTTCAATTGGTATCAGAGCCTAGGTTCTTTATTTCATGATTATTTATACATACTTAGATTATTTTTTAGATTAGATCTAATTTATAATCTGATTATTAAATCTGAAATTAAAATTTTAGATCAATCACAAACTGCAAGGTTGTCCTGCTGTAAGGTTTACCCCTTACAGTGTAAAGGTTGTCCTAGTTTGTGTAGATCTATCTTTAATCATAAATTTGTTAGATATGATCTAGATTAAATTTATGATTTATTAGATTTAAAAAATATTTAAATCTGAAATAAAATCTCTTGGTTAATAATTTTTGTGCAAAGAAATTATTTAAAGTTGAAATTATTTCAATTACATGAACCTGTTTAGATTAGATCTAAAGTAGTTTCATGTTTATTTCACTTGCATCTTGATTATGAATCAAACATGCAATATGGTTGGTAGAATCATATTGTAAAATTATTTTACATATATGAAAATTATTTTTTGAAAAGCCAAACCCAACCCTCAGCCCAAAACTTAATTAAGAATTAAGAAGTTGTTTGATTAGGTTCTATGATTGTGAATTGAAGAACCTAAGACACAAATCATAACACATTGGGTTAATGGGTTAGTGGGAATTAGGTCCATTAATTGGGTTAGACCTATGGTTAGATTAAAGATGGACTTAATTAGAGAATTGACTAAATCTAATCAATTGTTGTCTTAGATTAGGTCAAGGATTCTCTAGATCAATTACAATAGTTGTAGTTGGTCAAGTCCATGTCTTTAACGAGAACCAAATGGACTTGATTCTTGGCTAAGCGGTCTAACACGAACTGTTAGGTTGATCTAATCGAAACTAATTAAACCAGTTGGTGTCTAAGGTAAACCAGATCGGTGGTTTTTAATTGGGAGCCCGCTTACCTGGCCATTTCTGATGGTGTCTAAGGCAAGCTTTGGCAGACCCTCCCACTGATTGAACTTACCTGGCCTCTTGGTGAAATTATGTTTTGATCGGATCACTTGACTATTCGAGCTGACCCATGTCAGCTAGGTAAATCAGTGTGACTGATTTAGGTGCTCCTAGACCAGTCCTTTTAATGGTCTCCCTTAAGCTGACTTGGTGAAGCCAGTGGGAGGATCATGATAAGCTGGTTCATCTGACCTCATCTTCTAAATTATTTAAATCCTCTAAAATTATTAGGTCCTTAAAATGACAAAGTTATGGAGATAACTGAGTCATAGCCTCCCATTAAGGTGTTTGATAATGAGTCCATTAACTCAATAATCATTGCAGACCCAAAGGCCTGGTGCTTGTTGACTAATGAAATTATCACTCATCATATGATGACTTGGAAGTGTCTCTCTAATGGTGGTTAGGTGAGCCAACCAAAGTTGGGCTTAATCATTCGTTAGTTAGATACACCAAGTATGATCATGTTAATGGTTGGACCTAACCGGATCCTTACAGTGGAGGCCAAAGCCTACTGATTAGGTTTCTGGGGCAAAATTAAAATTACTAGAAATTATTTAGAGAAACAATTGGTTATGAACCTACCCTTAGATGTACATGGGTTGACCAACCAAAGTTGGGCTTGTGTGCAGTCTAAGTGGATTCTAGTACCCGCTAAGGAATTAGGGTAATTCCTCGAGTTGGAGGTAGAGACTACCAATTCGAATAAAATAGTGGGAGAAACCTTTTGATTAAAGTCCAAATCTTTAGGTTTAATGAATCAATTACTAATTAGGTTATGGTTCTCCTTTGTGCAAATATGGCCACTTCCCTATCGCTCCGATCATTGTTGGACAATGATAAGTTGGTGGGACCCAACTTCGGTAGCTGGTACCGAAAGTTGAAGATAGTCCTGGAGAATGAATGGATCCTATATGTGATAATGGATCCTGCACCTGAGGAGCCAGATGCCAATGCACGTGGAACAGTCAGAGACACTTATCAGAAGTGGCTCAGTGACCGGACCACGGTGCGTTGTATCATGCTGGCTGCCATGAGCGACGAGTTCAGTCGCAGATTCGAGACGGCTCAGCCAAAGGATATGCTTCAAGTGTTGGAGGATGTCTTTGGCACACCCGATGATGTGGAGAGGTACAAGACTAGTTGTGCCATCTTCAATGCCAAAATGCAGGATGGTGCCTCTATCACTGATCATGTATTGTATATGATCGAGCTGATGGAACGATTGAGCAAGCTCAGCTTTTCCTTGCATAAACAGCTTAGGAAAGATGCAATACTGAACTCACTGCCCAAGTCTTATCTCCCATTCCTCACTCATTATAGAATGACAAAGCCTAAAGTAAACTATCATGGGTTACTGGGGTTGCTTCAGAACTTTGAGAAGGATCACCAACTTTTCAAGGAGTCGGTGAACTCAATGGGAGGTTCGTCTTCTGGTTCTCGACCCTTTGAGAAAGGGAAGAAGAACAAGAAGAAGAAAGTCAAGAAGGTGCAAGTTCAGGTTGGGACATCAGTGCAGAGTCAGACCAAAAAGATCAAGCCTGATAAGAGTCTATTCTACTAGCAAGTACCCTAGATTAGATAGTGTGTCAGATATCTACTTTTGGCACTGTAGGCTAGGTCATATAAACAAGAACAGAATAAACAGGTTGACTCAAGAGAAAATTCTCGAAGTCAGTGATTGTGAATCACTTCTAACCTGTGAGTCCTGTCTTCTTGATAAAATGACCAAGTCACCTTTTATTGGAAAAGGTGAGAGAGCTACTGAGCTCTTGGGCCTAGTACATACTGATGTATGTGGGCCCATGAGCACACCAGTGCTAGAGGTGGATATTTCTACTTCATAACTTTCACGGATGACCTATCCCGATATGGATATGTCTATCTGATGAAACATAAGTCGGATTCATTTGAAATGTTCAAACGATTCCGAAGTGAAGTAGAAAAACAAACTGGGAAGAGTATTAAAACTCTTCGATCTGATCGAGGAGGAGAATACCTTTCTAGTGAGTTTCTCACATATCTAAGAGAGAATGGGATTCTCTCCCAATGGACTCCTCCAGAAACATCACAGCATAATGATGTGTCTGAAAGGAGGAATCGGACTCTGTTAGACATGGTCCGATCCATGATGGGTTTTGCTAGCTTGCCGATATCCTTTTGGGGATATGCACTCGAATCGGCCAGTTATCTGTTAAATAGGGTTCCAAGTAAGTTTGTAATTAAGACTTCATATGAGATATGGACGGGACGTAAGCCAGTACTTCACACCTTAGGGTCTGGGGGTGCCCGGCCTATATCAAACGATTAGTCACAGACAAACTTGGACCTAGGTCTAACAAATGCTTATTCATAGGGTACCCCAAAGAGACAAAAGGATATTTTTTCTACCATGCTGATGAACAAAAGGTGTTCGTCAGCCTTAAGACAATCTTTTTAGAAAAGGAGTTCCTTGGTGAAGGAACCGTTGCCTCTAAGGTTGAACTTGATGAAGTTCAACAGGTAGAAGGACCGACACCAATAGCTGAACCTGAGTCGGATATGATTAGATCAGATCCGGAGCCCAATATACCTGCACCATTAAGGCAATCCGGTAAAGTACCGCGTCAGCTGGACAGATACTACGGTTTCTTGGTCCGAGATGGTGATCCCATCAAACTTGATGAGAATAATGAGGATCCGATCACCTATATGGATGCAATGCAGAGACCTAATTTCGAGAAATGGCTTGAAGCCATGAAATCTGAAATGGAGTCCATGAAGGTCAATGATGTATGGACATTGGTTGACCCACCTGAAGGAGTTAAACCCATTGGGTGTAAATGGATCTTCAAAAGGAAGAGGGGCGCAGACGAAAAGGTGGAGACCTATAAAGCCCGTCTGGTAGCCAAGGGGTATCGTCAACGTTATGGTATTGACTATGACGAGATGTTTTCCCCTGTGGCAATGCTCAAATCTATTCGGATAATGCTTGCAATAGCTGCCCATCTAGATTATGAGATCTGGCAGATGGATGTAAAGATAGCTTTTCTGAATGGAGAGCTGACCGAAGAGGTGTATATGATACAACCTGAGGGGTTTACATCCACAGATGAGTCCAAGGTGTGCAAGCTTCAGAGATCTATTTATGGACTGAAGCAAGCTTCTCGGAGTTGGAAAATGCATTTTGATAAGGTGATCAAAACGTATGGCTTCATTAAGAATGGAGAAGAGCCCTGCATCTATAAATGGGCAAATGGTCCAGTTATGGTATTCCTTGTCTTGTACGTGGATGACATTCTCTTAATCGGGAATGACATCCCCACACTACAGGGAATAAAAGTTTGGTTGTCATCATAGTTCTCCATGAAGGACTTGGGTGAAGCATCCTACATCCTAGGGATGAAGATCTATAGGGATAGATCTAAAAGGATGCTTGGGTTATCCCAGTCCATGTACATAGACACTGTGCTGAAGAGGTTCAGCATGGAGAATTTCAAGAAGGGCTATCTACCGATAGGCCAAGGAATTTCTCTCTCTAAGAAGGATTGTCCGACAACTCCTGAAGAGAGAGAGCGTATGAGTAGAGTCCCATATGCTTCAGCCGTGGGATCTATCATGTACGCCATGACATGTACAAGACCAGTTGTGGCATACTCACTAGGAGTAGTGAGTAGATACCAATCTGATCCTGGAGAAAACCACTGAAAAGTGGTTAAAGCCATTCTTAAGTATTTGAGAAATACTAAGGACCAAAGGTTGGTTTATGGCGAGTCAGATCTGAAACTTGTGGGGTTCACAGACTCCAGCTTCCAATCTGACCATGATGACAGCAGGAGTGTGTCGGGTTATATCTTTACTCTGAATGGTGGAGCCATCTGCTGGAAGAGTTCCAAGCAGCATACTGTGGCAGACTCTGTTTGTGAAGTAGAGTACATCGCAGCATCAGATGCCGCGAAGGAAGCTGTGTGGCTGAGAAAATTCATCAATGAGCTCGGAGTAGCACCCTCCCTCGATGGTCCAGTCCTGCTCTACTGCGATAGCACTGGTGCCATAGCTCAGGTGAAGGAACCCAAAGCACATCAGCGGACGAAGCACATCTTGCGCCGCTTTCACCTGGTCCGAGAGATCGTGGATCGAGGTGACGTCGACCTTCAGAAGATCGACGGAAAGGAGAACCTAGCCGACCCCTTCACTAAAGCCCTGGCGATAAAGGAGTTCGACAACCACAAGCCGAAGATGGATATTAGATACTGTGCCGAGTGGCTTTAGGACAAGTGGGAGTTGTTGGAAAATGTGTCCCAAAAAGCCAATCGTCAAGCTGTTGACGGTTGAGCAACCAAGTATTGTAATTGATTTGTTAATAAATAAAATATATTTGGCATCTTCATCATAAGCTTTCATCTTCTAATGAACTCCGTTGTTATGATGAAGTCCTTAGGACTATTTAAGTTCGATAAAGAGAGGATTTATCGATTAGTCCTTAAAACTGTTCACGACCAAATGATAAGCTGTTAATAAGGACGACAGCTTCTATCGAGCATAGGTCGCTGTACACCATATGGGTTGGTTGTCCTCTTAACCAAGGAGTGTGGAGACACTGGTATGGCATACAGGTGAGATGTAAGGGTACATCATCATTGAACGTGACCAACTCCAGAGTATTCTGCTGTCGAGAATGTCTCTGATGGGATATAGGTATAAGTGTCCTTTAGACTTGAGATCGCCTCAGTAACTTGCAAGCAACTCACTGTGCTTTGGTACTGGACTAACTGAATTTCTAATTCAGGGATGGAAGGCTTCTGGGCACAGTCAAGTACTTGCGAAGTCAGAGTGTGATCGAGATGGGATTGACCACTCCAAGAGTTGGAGAAGAATGAGTCGCTGTATTTCAATTTAGCAAAATCTTGACCAGGGTAATCCATCAGATGGATTTGATATTTTGAAATACAATGTGGACAACCTGATCAGAGTTGACAGTTGAACTCTGGGGTGTCCTATGATCATTTTGGTCAAGGGGATGAATTATATGAAAACTATATCCGCATGGGTTCTAAGGATGTTGTTCTACACATTCGACCTATCCGGTCGTCGGGTACCATTGCTAGATGGTCACTTCGATTGGTATAAGAATTTGTTCCTATGCTATCGACTTAGGTTTGGACCTATGAGGTCACACACATTAGAGTTCATGATCCGATCAGATGGTTAATCAACGATTAAGAATCATTCTAGGGTTAAATGATCAATACGATTGACATTTAACCCAGTGCAAGTGTTGCAGGAGGATCTATTAGCAATTCGATTGCTGATTGGCTTAATTTGATTAATCCAATGGGCTGAGATTAAGTCTAATTAAATATAATTTAATTAGATTTAGTTTGGGCTTGATTGGATCAAGTCAAATTGGTTTATTGGATAAGCCAAGTGCAAGGAAAAACTAGTCCTAGTTCAACTAGGACTTGGGTCAATCTAATTTCTAATTTGATTAGAAAATTAAATCAGATTTAAATCTAATTTAATCTGATTAAATTAGATTCTTAATTGGGTTAAGACCTATTTTAATTAGGTTGATCTAATTTTGATTTGATTTGGTTTGGAAAATCAAATTAAAACAAGTCATAAGACAGAATCCTAGTAAGACTAGGATTCCACCTTGCGCCACATAAGCCTTCTCTACGCCCTCTCTCTTATTCAACCCAATCTCCACTTATTTTGTGCAACAAAAGCCCTCTCCCAGATCTCTCCCATGTTCACAAAAGGTCTCCTCTCTTCTTTCTTACATGGAAGGTGGTTTGGATCAAATCTAAAAGAAATAAGTTTGGATTTTGAATTCTATGAGATAGAGTTTTAGAAATCCAAAACTCTTTCAATTTTGCATCGAATTTATCCAAATTTTTTTTGGAATTTTCGTGACTTTTAGGGTATATATTGTGCACCCTTTTTTGGTAATCTATACATTAAAATATGAAGGAGGTGCTCAAGAGTTGGGCGTCCCTTAACTTGCCATGTTTGGATAAGCCTTGACTAGGTGTTTGACCTAGATAAGGACTCTATCATATCTCTCTATATAAGATGAGTTTCTTCATGAAATTTTAGGAGAAGTCAGAGATTTGAGAGACCTTTGTGCCATCTAAAAATCAGAGAGAAATACTTTTAGGTAGTGGAGATATAAAAGATGCAAGTTTGGGTGTCTAGAGAGAAAAACGTGAAGAAGAAGAGGGTCTTCTTCTAGGGTTTTTGTTTTCATATCTTTCCTCCCTCCATCTTGAGTTTTCTGAGAGCGTCTCAGATCTGAAACTCCTCGTTCTACTTTTCATCTTTGGAAGAGTCCAAATCAAGAAGAAGGAGGTACCTGATCAACCATCAAAGAAGGATCAGTGCAGTACTGCATACTGTGCTGATTTCCTGAAGCAGGACTTCTGATCGAGATTCGTGGGCTCGTGTGGACGACTCCTAGAGGTCGGATGCGTGTGCGGCTTGCAACATCATCCTTAAGCTCGGATCAGCGAGGTTAGAGCGTCTAACTTGCAAGGTAATAGATCTGATCTTTTGTTTAATACATACATTAGATGTGGTATAGAAATATGTTGATATGATCAACATGTAGTTCATGATATATTTATATATTTTAATTTCTGATTTAATGCTATATAATAATCATGTAATAGGATCTTAGATCTAGAGATTCTCTAATTTTAGAAAATAAATTTTGATTTATTTTAGTCTTCCGCTGTATGATCTTGAAAAAGTTTCAAGATCTAACCCTGAAACCCTAGATCTGGTTCCTTCACTAATTTCTTCACTAAGAAATTTTTTTCCTAAAAAGTATGCCTTATTGCTGACAAACACTTCCTATTCATCAACAAGATAGAAGTAATACCCCTTAGTTTCTTTCGGGTACCCTATAAAAATACACTTGTCAGACCTAGGTCCGAGCTTGTTTGTTTTCAAATGTCTGACATAAGTCGGACACCCTCAAATCCTAAGGTGTGAGAGTATTGGTTTATACGCAGTCCATATCCCATATGGTGTTTTATTCGTAGACTTACTCAAAACCCTATTAAGTATAAAGCAAGCTGATTCAAGTGCATATCCCTAAAAAGAGATCGACAAACTAGAAAAGCCCATCATGGATCGAACCATATCCAATAGGGTTCGATTTCTTCTTTTTGAGATGCTATTGTACTATGACTTTCTAGGAGGAGTTCATTACGATAGAATTTCATTCTCTTCTAGATATATCAGAAACTCATCAAAAAGATATTCACCCCTTCGATCAGATCAAAATGTTTTAATACTCTTTCCAGTTTGTTTCTCTACCTCACTACGAAATCGTTTGAACATTTCAAACGATTCATACTTATATTTCATCAAGTAGACGTGTTCATACCTAGATAGATCATCTGTGAACATAATGAAGTAGTGATACCCTCCTCTGGCACTTACGCTCATTGGTCCACATACATCAGTATGTATAAGACCTAAAACATCACTAGCTTGTTCACTTTTTTCAGTAAAAGATGACTTGATCATCTTCCTAAGTAGATAAGACTTACAGGTTGGTAATGATTCATAATCATTATCTTCGAGGATCTCCTCTTGTGCTAATCTATTCATCCTATTCTTGTTAATATCACCTAGCCTATAATGCCAAAGGTGGGCATCTGAGACATCATCTATCTTAGAGCATTTATTCGATGTGTACATTACACTAGGTCGTAATATAATATAAATTTTATTGTTCAATTATCCGTGCATTACAATAATACTATTCAAAATGATATCATAAGAATTTTTCTTTATTGAAATGTCATAATTTTCTTTGGTCAAAAGTCCTATAAAAATTACATTCAATAAAAAATTTGGACAGAAATAACAATCACTAAGAACAATGATATAAGAATTGAATACAAGTTTGATAATTCCTAAAGCTAGAACTAGAATTGATTTTCCATCTCCAACGTTCAGGAATCTCTCACCATCTTCAAATCTTCTACTGACCTCAAGTCCCTGCAACAAATTATAAATATCAATAGGACTACCAGTATTTAATATCCAGATCATTATATCACAAATAAAGAAGTTGTAAGGTATTATCATATAATTATCTTCCCCAGCAATCGATTGCTTCTTCTTCTTCGGCCTATTCGGATCAAGAGAAGCTATATATTAAGCACTGTTCCTCTTCCAATAACCTTACTTTCTACAGTGGAACTCTGTCTGACTCTGGTCAGACTTGGACTTGGACTTGGACTTCTTGGTCTAACCTCGAGCACTTGGCATCTTTTTTATTTTTGTTTTTATTCTCTTTGTTAAAGGAATGATGCCCATCCGAAGAAGATCCTCCCATTACATTCACCATCTTCTTGTGGAGCTGGTGATCCTTCTAAAAAATCTGTAGCAACCCCAACAGACTGTGGTAGTTTGCTACAGGCTTCGTCATTCGATAATAACTGAGAAATAGTAGATAGGATTTCGATAGATAATTCAGGATCGCATCCTTCCTAAGCTGCTCATGCAAGGAAAAGCCGAGCTTACTCAAGTGCTCGATCTATTCAATCATGTAAAATACATGACCAGTGACTGACGCCCCCTCTCTTATCCAAGCATTGAAAATAGCACAACTGATTTTATGCCACTTAACATCATCGAAAGTGCCAAAAGACTCATTTAACACCTTGAGCATGTTTTCTGACTGAGCTTCCTCAAATTTGTGGCTAAACTCATCGTTCATGGCTACCCGCATGATACAACACACCATGATATGGTCGTTGAGCCACTTCAGGTAAGTATCTTGAACTGCACCGCGAGCATTCGAAGCGGGCTTCTCAGGTGTCAGACCTATCAGTATGTAAAAGATCCGCTCATGCTCTTAGACTATTTTCAATTTTCGATACCAGCTATCAAAATTAGATCCCATCAATTTATCACTATCCAATAGTGATCGGAGCGATAAATTGATGGCCATAACTGTATAAAAGGAAAACCAAAAACCTAATTAGTATATGAATTAACTAAGCCTAAAGACATGGACTTTAGTCTAAAGATTCTCTCACTATTTTGTACGCATTGATAGCCTCTACCTCCAATTCGAAGAATTATCCTAATTTCTTATCGGATACTAGAATCCACACAGACTGCACATGAGTCCAACTTTGGCTAGCCCACCCATGTGCATCTATAGGTAGGTTCTTAATTAATTATTTTATCAAATAATTTTTAGTAATTAATTTTATCCCAAGCTTCTAACAGTAGGCTTTGGCCTCCACTGAAAGTTCTGATTAGGTCAACCATTAACATGATCATACTCAGAAATCTAACTAACAAATGATCAGATCCGACTTTGGTCGGTCAACCTGGCCATCCATAAGAGAGAGTCGACTGAGTCATCATATTATGAATGATAATTCTAATAGTAGATGAGCACCAAACCTTTCAACCGTCCAATGATCATCCAACTAATGGACCTATTATCATCCAACTTAATAGGAGGCTATGATCTAGTCATCCCCATAACTAGCTCATTTTATGGACCTAATAATTTAGAGAATTTAGTTGATATATGTAAAAGAAGAGATTGAACTTAACTAGCTAATCATAATCCTTCCACTGACTTCACCAAATTAGATCAAAGAAGACTAAATTCAAACCGATCATGGCATCTAAATCAATCACACTGATCAACCTATGCAGCATGGGTTTAGTACGAATCAATAAGCAACCAAATCAAAAGCTGATTCATCATATTGGTCAAGTAAGTGAGATCGGTGGGAGAGATATGTCATTAACTCACCATAGACTCAATCTATGCGAGTAGCTCCTAATTAATGACCACCGATCAAGACTGCTAAACTTACCTTAGATACCAATTAGTTCATCAGATTCAATTTGATTTGCCTAAAGACTCAAGCTCGACCACTAAGCCACGATCGAGGTCCATCTTGGTCTAATCAAAAATATGGACCTTGACCAACTACAACTATTGTAATGATTTTAAAAAAATTTTGATTTAATCTAATTCAATATTTGGTTAGATTTAATCAATTTTTCTAATTGGTTTATATTCTATTTGATTCTATCCTTATATCTAACCCAATTAAGAGAACCTGATCAAGCTAACCCATGTCACCCCCATGTTTTATGAAAGTGGCATTAGATCTTTAATTCATAATTTTAGATCTAATTAATTTTATACTTAATTTTTAATTAAGTTTGAATTTAACATGGATTTAGGTTAAATTTTGAAATAATTTTAATCTTGTAAATTTTTTACTCGAATTCATGCAAAATTTTCATCTCTAAAAACTATATCAACTCAATCCTAGACTGAGTTGACTAACAACAGTGGGTCGATCAAATCTGATACTTGATCAGCTAATTGTAGGTGAATAGTAACTAGTACTGTTCAGCCTATGGCAACTTGATCAACTCAATTTACAACTAAGTCGGCTAAAATAGAGACCTGATCGACTCAGTCAATACTGAGCAAACTAAGTTAGCATGCCAGCAGATTTTTCAAAGTTTCATCACATGAAAATTTTGCACAAATCGAAACAAAATCAACCATAAACCAATTTTTAGATCATATCCAAACTTTTTACGATTTTAAATTTTATTTCTTATGATTAAAATAATTTTTTATCTTTTAGATCAGATGGTTTACTTTTCATTCATTTTATATCATATACAACCAAAACCTAGGGTTTCAAAAACCAAGATTTTCCAAAAAAGTAAGTTTTCATCAGATCTACTGGATAACAGATCAAGTATCTGATAAAAATAAATATTAAGATCTAATTTAAATAATAATATTTTAGATTATTCAAAAGATCTGCACAATGGTAGAACAACCTTTTCACTGTAGGGGGTAAACCCTACAGCAGGACAATCTTATGACAGATTGTGCGATCTTTTGATAATCTTATTCCAATCTAAATATCATATATCATAGATCTAAATACAAAAACTATTTAGATCTAATATAAATATCAAAAATTAGATCTATCATGCATACATAATCATGTTATAAATAATCTAAGCTCTGATACTACTGTTGGAAAACCGACAGGCGTATAGCATGTATTTTAAAAAAAAATTTATGCAGTAAAAAATTAGATTAAATAATTTAATCTATACTACATGCTTAAGATCTAATCTTAATGTCTATCTTAAGATCTATAACATGTTATGTATACAAATAAAATTCTGCATGCAAGATCACATCTAAACATATAACCATAGATCATATCTATACTATATGTCATACGTATATCAAGTATGAGTACAAAACTCGATACCTTAACACGGGTAGCAAACCTCTACATCTGAAAATTATGGTCTTACTGGTTGCTCGTAGCTGCATAGGATGTCCGGCCTCTACAGGTGATCCACACGAAGCACCGTGCTGATCTGCTTCTACGAGAGTGCTAGCTTGCGTAGAAATTTATAGATGGTTGATCTTCTCCTCCTATGGATCTCTCGGACTCCTTCGAAACCATAGAAAGAATAAAGAAGAACTGGTGATGGAAAGATGGAGGGAGAACTCCCTTCTTTTTTGACTTTTTCCTCATCCAAAAATCCTAGAACAGATTTCTAGGATGCTCACCCAACAGGAGGAAGAACTCCTCTGGATCATACGCCTACAAGAAGCCGCCCACCCCAAGACCTCGCACCCAAAATCCTAACTCACACCTCAAGTACTGATTTTTGGCGCATGAAAATCAGGGCTTTATATAGATGTGGGCGATGGGGTGTTTGGATGAGACAAATTTCTTATCTAAACTTGAATTCAAATCAGATTTGAATTCGATTAGATCAACCAGTTGATCTAAACTCTTGATTCCTATCAAGAGTGGGTGACAACCTTCCTTTGGCATGGAGTTTCTCATGCCAATCTGAAATTAGCGATTAGAAAAGTGGGCGGCAACTCATGGGTGGTCGGCTAGGATGAGGAGGAGTCTAAGTTGGTTTGGACTCTTTAATGTTTATCCAATTAAGTCTCCAACCTAATCAAATTAGATTAGACCCAATTGAATAACATGAACCCAATCTAATTAAGTTCCAAACATGCTTAAATACTAATCAAATCAGAATTTAATTAAGTACAAGTCCTGATCAAATCAAGAACCATTCATCCTTGATACTTAGGTCATCTTATAATCTAATCAAGTCAAATCAAATTGAATCCAATTCAATTAGTTTTAAACTAAATCACATTGCTCAATTTAATTAAACTAATTAGAAATCTAATTGCTCATCAATCCTCCTATAATTCACTAACCCTTAGAAAATTAATTTACTGCAATATATGCATAAGGCTAACCATCAATCAAATTGATGATTACAACTTAGAATGATTCTCAATCGTCAATTAGCCACATGATCAAACAGTAATTTCTTTTGAGTGTAACTCCATAGGTTCGAACCTAAGCCAGTAGCACAGGAACAACTTCTTGAACTAATCGATGTAACCATCTAGCAATGAGACCCAATGTTCAGATAGGACGAATGATTGCAAAGCAACATTCAAGAACCTACTAGTGTATGGTTATCATATAATTCATCCCTTTGACCCTAATACCTAAGGTGATCTAGAGTTTAACTGTCAACCCTGAAATAGTCAACCACATTGTATTTCAACCTTTCAAATTTATCACATAGATTATTCTGATCAAAATTTTACTAAATTAAAATACACTGATGCATCAACTCCTACTTATTCGAAGAGATCAATCCCGTCTTAACTCACGCACGACGTGACAAGTACTTGACTGTACCTAAAAATTTTTTATTACTGAATTAGAAATTCATATAGTCTACCATCAAAGTATAGTGAGTTGCTTGCAAGTCATCGTGGTGATCTCAGACAGAGGGACACTTATACCCATATCCTTTGTAAGCTACTCCTGACAGCAGAGTGCTCCATAGTTGGTCACATTCGATGTGAATGTACTCCTATATTCCACTTGCATGCCATACCAGTGTCTCTACACTCTTTGGTTAAGAGGACAATCAATCCATATGACACACAACGACTTATACTTGATATCGTTATCGTCCTAGTAATAACATATTATTTGGTCATGAATAAGTTTAAGGACTAAATCTTCTATTTAAATTAGTCCTATGGACTTCATCACAACTCAGGAGTTCATATTAATGATGTAAATATTTGTGATGAAAATATCAAATAATTTTTAGTATTGAATAATTTATATACAAGTACAAATGAACACAACTATCAACAGACTGACGATTGGCTTTGAGACATAATTTCCAATACCCCAGCACCTCAGTTGTATGGAAGTATTTTAGAGGATATCCCAATTGGACGAAGTCCCGTTTGACATTGAATTTAACAAGCAGAAGCCTCAGAGATTCGGTATAACTCTTAATTGGATACAGCGAAGCATCTTCTGAGAATTGCCCTACTAGTCCACCAATTTGATCCGTCATAATCTTGACATCATGCATATCAAGAAGAATATATTTGATAATATTTTTTATATTGTTATGGATGTGAAGGATAAGACGAAGGATAATTCCAAGGCTCGAACAGATATGAAGAACATATATAAGCTTCCTCTATTAGAGCTGGTTGAGGTGTCATCTGAAAAATTTTTGAAATTGAAAACATCTTATACCTTAACAAAGGAGCAACTGAAGGATGTTTGTGAATGGTGCAAGAGCCATAAATTTTTAGATGGTTATGTAAGTAATCTTGCTTGGTGTGTCAATGTCAAAGATTGCAGATTTTAGGGGCTAAAGAGCCATGACTGCCATGTATTCATGCAATAATTACTCTCATTAGCATGGCATGATCTCTTTCCCAACTCCATATGAAGTTTTTTGACCGAGCTTAGCCTTCTATTCAGAGATATTTGTGCTACCAAACTATCCACCGATCATATCTCCAGTCTTGAGGCAAGCAGTATAGAGACCATATGCAAGTTGGAGAAGATATTTTCTCCTAGCTTCTTTGACTCCATGGTGCATCTCATGATTCATTTAGTGTATGAAGCTAGAGTGGGGGGTCCAACGCAGTACAAGTAGATATATCCATTTGAAAGATACATGCACAGTCTTAACAAGAAAGTAAAAAATAAGATCCGAGTCGAAGGTTCTATTATGGAAGCTTATATAATAGAAGAGATTTTAAATTTCAGCTGATACTACTTTAATCCCAGTGTGCAGACCAAGCTGACTCAAGAGGGATGAAATGATGATGGTGATGCTGAGAAATCAGAGTTAAAGATCTCAATATTTGCCTATCTTGCTCGAGAACTTGGGCACGAGATTCGTCAGATTTTCTCTGATACTGAACTTCGACAGGTAGAGACATATATTTTCCTAAACTACATGAAGGTCAACCCATATTTTCTGTAAGTGTCCATCACAATCCTAACTCTTTAATCACTTATTTCAATATACTTATCTTATGTATATTTAGGTAATATGATGAGATATTGAAAGGAGAAAATTCGAGCATAAGTAATGAAGAAATATCAATACAGTGCTCCCAGAACTTTATATGTTGGTTCCATCAATTGGTAAGCATCCATTATCATTTTATATATTTTAATTTTTTTAATTTATTCTTTTAATAATACATAGGTCATTTAAGGGAGTGAGTCCATATCAACAAAACTAAGACCATTAGGTTACGGGTCAGAAAAATATGTGATATATTATAATGGCTGTAACGTAAATAGTTTCAAATTTCATGTCCAGCAATATAAAAATTATAAAAGCACAATGAATAGTGATGTGTGTATAAAAGACAGCTGATGGGAAGATAAGGTGGAGAGTGACTACTATGGAATCCTTGAAGTGATTAAGATGAGCTACATTGGAGGTAATAGTGTCATTCTATTTAAGTGCCAATGGTTTGATACTGACAATGGTATGAAGGTTGACCACGGCATGGGCTTATTGAAATCAAACATAGATCAAAAGCTTATATCAATGAGCCATACTAGCTGCTCAAGTATATTATAGTCTTTTTTCATCAAAAGAAAGAGAAAGGAAAGATTGGTGAGCTGTATGCAAAATTAAGTTTCAAGCCGTTCATTACGCTCCCGAAAAAGATGAAGAGGCCTAATTACCAGAATGCTTCCAAGAGGATAAGACAATAGGAGTTCATCAATTATTCAATGATGTGGAATTGGATGCTCTAAAAATTCTCCTACGAGAAGATGGCCAACATGAGAAGATAGATCCAACTGAGATTGTTTTAAAGGACAATCTTTCCTAAGAAGGAGAAGAAGAGGAAGAAGAGGAAGAATCAGAAGATGATTCCAAAAGATACCAAATATCTGAAGAGGCCGATGAGTAGCGCTAAGTATATAATTCTTGGATCATTTTAATTACTTATGCATCATTTTAAATCTTGCATTGCCATCCATAATTGTATAATTAATTTGGTGAATCTATTTATTTTTATTTTTAGATAGTATACATCATATCTTCCAGAGACTGGAGCCACGCCAGCCGAGGATAGAGCTCTCGAGGAGAGAGCGATCATGCGGTTAGACTGGAGCCACGCCAGCCGAGGATAGAGCTCTCGAGGAGAGAGCGATCATGCGGTTAGCTCGCATGGTTCTGCACCTCTCTCATCAGACGGTAAGCTCTAATACTTAATTTATATATTTTTATTTATGTTATTTTATCATTTGTTAACTAATATAATATTCTTTACATTAGATGTTTTGCACTCAAATTTAGAGGATAGAGGATCACCAGTAACCCCACAGTCGCATGCAGTAGTGTTGCTCCTAGATTGATTTTGATGATTACAAAGCAGATTGAAGGGATACAATATTTTAAAATGAAAAAGTCCTTATGCTCTTCAAGGGCAAAATTGTAATTTTACTAAAATCCTGATTTGATAGTACCATTTGGTAGAACAAATGATTTGAAATCTATTGGTGAAAATTTTAATGTGTTTGGACTTATATTTTTGAAGTTATGAAGGTTTGAAGTGCATGAGTCGACTCATGAGTCAACTCATGGCACTGTGAGCTGATTGGCACGCAAAAATTCTCCTTGGCATGCTAGTTTTCTGGCTTGGCACGACCTGTGAGTCGACTCATGAGTCGACCCACAAGGCATGAGTCGACTCATGAGTCGACCCCTGCTAATTTGAGCCAAGAATTTCCAGAAACGCATTCTCTGATTTTTGCAACAGAGGTCGACTCATGAGTCGACCCCTGAAGCATGAGTCGACTCATGAGTCGACCCCTGCGATGGGAAATGTCAGCAACGGCTATTTTTTTGCCCGTTTTAATTGCCATTTATGCTTCCTAAAAATCCTCTAACGGCTCTTTATCTGCCTAAATTGTTTTCTCTTGCTTCTAATGCTACAAAATGCTTTAAATGATGAAAGAAATTGCAGATTAAATAGCGGATCAAACGTGAAATCAAATGTGAAGAGAAAAAGAGGAAAAAGAGAAGAACAGAAGAGAGGATCCGAAATTTGCAAGAAAAAGCCTGAGATCAACGAAAAATCCAAAGAGAAAAAGAGAGAGGATCCACAATATACCAGAGAGATTGTGATAGAGAAAAGCTAGATCTTTCAAGGAGAGAATTCTTCACGCCTATTGTTTCAACCTTGATCTAGAGATCGTTCAAAGCTTTCAAGAGATCTTCAATCAACAATCAACCTCTTCTCAAGCGTTCAAGCATTCATCCACTTTGAGAAATTCTGAAAAAGGGGTTCTTCATTTGAGTAAAGCTTTTATTGTTATATTTGCTCATTTAAGGAGCTGTTATTGTATTAATCTGTGCTCTAAATATTCTTACTCTTTGTGAGTTTTTGCTCTTGTTTTTGGAGGATTTCCAAAACAAGGAAAGGTTGATCCGAACCTGAAATCGGAGTGTTTTGGGTTTGCTTGTACCCAGAAAACAAGTGTTCTAGCTTGGGATAGCTAGTGTCGGAGTTTCCGACGTCTTGTATTCTAGCTTGGGATAGCTAGTGTCGGAGTTTCCGACGTTTTGTATTCGGGTTGAATACAAAGGATAGTGGATTGAAATTCCCAAGTGGGATCTTGGGGAGTGGATGTAGGTGCAAGGTTAGCACCGAACCACTATAAATTCTTGTGTTTGTGGTGTGCTTTATCGCTTTATCTTATTTCTTTATTATATCCTTGCAATACTGCTTTAGGTAATTAATATTGATTTAAAGCCATTATTTTGTTCTTCATAAGTTATCTGTTGGGCTTAAAATTTTTTAGAAACCCAATTCACCCCCCCCTCTTGGGTTGCATAGCTGGGCAACAAGTAGTGACTGTCGGCTCTCAAACATAGTGCCGTGGTTGAGAACCCATCCAGCATGCAGTACCTCTGACTCGATCGGAGGATAGAGAGATCATCCATATCCAAAGCCGCTCATAAGTACTAGATGCTCAATTAATATGTTTAGAATTTAGTAATTTTAGAGTTAACATTTATTCTTCGAAATCAATTTTATAGCATATTCAGAGAGCCTTCTACATCTCATGTTATTATCGGGATTATATGCCGATTGACGTTGGGACCGATAAACAAATTCTCGAGTTGGCCGTCAGAAGCTTGTGATGCAGCTTGAGAGATATTTTTGGTAAGTCAAAACTAGTTTAATTTTTAATTTTTTGATACATTGGTATTTTAATTACATATTAATACATACTTGCTTCTATCTTGTAGGAGTACTATCGATTCGAGACAGTCCAGGATGAGGAAACTGGCCGTCGGACCTTCGAAGAGGTGGCCACATGGAGGTTCTGAGATGGCCTCTACAGCCTCAGACAGTCTGCCATCCAGCACATCGATTTCTAGTCACCATCGAATTGGAGGTTCTTTCGGGTCATTGGATGTAGGCAGACATATGGCAGGCCCTCTGCGATCAGTGGAGCAACAAGAAGTACTTCGATAGGCGGCAGAGGGCTCGACAGAACTAGACCATCCAACAGGATCCGATCAGGCACACAGGTGGCTCGGCACACATGTTATGACTGACAAACTGATAAGAAATCTATACCAAAACTCTTCACTAGAACTGTAAAAACTCTTATATGCATGTTTTAATTAATTTAATTTTATTATTTACTTATTGTAGATACGGTAGCTGGGTTGTCCACTAGACCAGTTGTAGTTATGGAATGCCACACACCAGTTAAGGACGATTGGTGACTATTTAGATTCCACGTCGTGATAGATTGTGGTAAGAATTTCATATTTTATTTACTAGTTATGTTGTTACAAGATCTAATTTTTATATTAGAACTATTATATTTCTGAACTATACAGACGCATTATCCGGAGTACGTTGCTAAGAGGTACGGTGATGACCCATCTTCTCAGCCTCCCTTGATCTTGAGGGATGGCTCAGCACCACTGGGGGGGTGAGTAGGAGCCGGATCATAGGATTCGGCCACAGCTTCAATGCTCCACTGACTAATATCCTTCGATGTCGTCACAAGCCTCGATGTCCTAGATCTGGAGTGATATGTACATAGGGGAGGTCGTATAGAGGCTTCTGAGCCAGCGACCTTAGAGCCTCCTGGATGCCATCCATGATACTGTCATTGAGCTTCTCCAGGGTTCGCAGCTACACGATCGATTGGGCTCATCATCTCAGCCATCACATCAGGTAATTATATTACTAAATCCTTTTACTTGTTTTAAGTTTTCATATTTAGAAACTTCATATATTTAGATTTGAATCCAGGAAGGAGATCTAGGGGCTAAAAATTCATCTAATCATCTAATCGATGGTTTGAAGGTGTCTATAGCTTCGTATTATCGAACAGAATGTGTAGGAATAATCTGTTTAAGAATTTGAAGAGTCTATCAAAAGATACGCTTTTGTATCAAAACTTATTAATATTATTTTATTTTTTTATTAGAGGATGCTGGGACATCCAGCTCTCATCCACCAGCTACTAGAGAGGAGCAGGAGGAGGAGGCGGACGATGACGAGGATCAGACCTGATTTTTTTTTGATGTATTATATTTTTTTGTATTGATTGTAAAAAAAATTATATAATTTATATTTTTAATATAATATAATTAATTTTTAATTTTTGATTGTCATATTATCTTTAGATTTTAATTATAACAAGTATTAAGAACCATAATTCATTGTAATTAATTAAAATAAATTTTAAAAATATTTTTTTTAATTTTTAAAAAAATAAAATTAATTATTAATGACGGTATTAACGATGAAAAATATCATTGCTAATACTTATTAGCGACGGCATTAGCAATGATATCGCCAACTCTAATACTTTTAAAAAAATTATTTAATTTAAAAATTAAAAAAATTAGAGACGATATTAGCGACGGCAATATTTGTCACTAATAATTATTAGCGATGATATTAGCTACGAAAATACTGTCGTTAATATTTTTTAATTTTTTTAAAAAATTAATTTAAAAATTAAAAAATAATTAGCGATGGACTTCTTCCATCGCTAACGCCGTCGCTAATAGTCATATTAATAACGGTGATATTTTTCATCACTAATAAAGATATTTAGCAACAAGATTTTTTTAGATTGACTATTACGATGGAATTAGCGACGATGATGTTATTAGCGCTGGCAAATAGCCGTTGCTAATAGTCTGGATTCTTGTAGTGCATGACACATTCCAAATGATCATTCACGAGTTATATAATAATAAAAATTTAAATATTATTATAATAAAAATAATAATTAAAATATAATATTAATTTTGAATAATATTATTATGATAAATATTATATATTAATAACTAATTAATAATCAACTAACTTTCAATGTATGATAATAAATTCAAGGTGTTGCACCACCATCCTTCTACCGCTGAGCAATAGAAATGCTGTGATGCTCCTAACTAGAGAGCGTAGCATCATTCCATAAATATTTTTTTATTGTAACATATCTTGTTTTATTCATAAAAAAATTTTTCATCACCAAAATCTTTATTTTAGGAAGTGGATGTATGAATACGTGATACCTATGAAAATGATTTTTACATATTTGGTAGACCATAAAAAAGTAATATATTTTAATATCTTATATTTGATTGAGCATTTATTTTTTTAAAAGATTATGTAAAATATCTATTATATCATTAATAAAGAAAAAAAATTTATCTTATTCTATTTAAAAATTTAAAATATTTTTTTAAAAAAAATTATCCTACTTTTCAAAATGTTATTGCCCGTTCGTCACAATAAGCCGATTCAAATCTTGCAAGCCTGGGGGCATGGCCAATGTGCGGTACGGCCTTGACAATGTTGTTGAACATCTTTCATGCCTCAAAACGTCCATGCGTAGATTAACAATAAGCCGCTAATAGTTAGATACTGGCACGTATGGTAGGCTGTAACGTCTCAGTTTTTAAAGCTGATATGGACTGTTGGAGCTCTCACGTCGTTGTTCAGAAAACAAAAGCCGCTGCGTGGAAATCTGCTAAGCATCAAGTAATCACACCCTTTTATTCAATTTTCTCAAAAAAAAGAAAAGAAAAGAAAAATCCTTCTATTCAAACTTGAAATGTGCAGCTTCACACCTAACATCAATAGCAGTCATTTTGCTGCAAGCGAAAGGGAACCTAGTTTTCTTCTTCCATCAGTCATCAGCCCAATCTAACGTCAATCTTTAGGGAAATGCATACAAGTCTTAAGGTAGTTTTGCTCCATAGAATCATGCATCAAATTTTCTCCATGACCTTCAAATTTCTCTTGCATCACCTTTTGTCTTTTGCTTAGGACAAGTATATGAAAGTGTTTTTACGTAACATCATCATGTAGAAAAGGGTAGGCAACAGAATGCCGGAAAAGAATGGTAACTGGAAAAAGCTTATATAAAACTTGGTATTTCTTTCCTTCCATACACGATCTCTGATATCAGCACAAACATTTGCCACATTAGAAAAGCCTCCATGGAAAGATTAGGGTGCATGATTGGACCCAGCAACATGAAATACTTTTTGAGCAAAGTTACTTGAGGGTTTTCTTCAAGTGCCATGCGAATCGATTAAGTTATTCAAAAGGAGGGAGTTCTCCATGGAAAATTCTAATCCTGTGCACTTGCGTGAAAAGCCGGAAATATGCGAGGAGTCAAAAACCTCTCGTTGTGGGCTAAAGAAACATGATTCTTCCCTTTGAGAAGAAGTCTGGCTACAATTAAATGGCAGTTGAACAAAAAAGTCCTCATCCGATAAGTCTATCTATCAGATAATAGATATATGTATTACGAGAGGAAGATATTTTTAATTTCATATCGATTGTAAGTTAAAAAAAACTCTAATTTATATGAAATAGGATCCTCTCTCCTCCATAAGACACTAATCATGATGTGGGACAAATCCGTGCGACACCTGATATAGGTCAAAGCGAATAATACTTCATAAGCACAGACATAAAGACCGACCCATCCAACTCCTTGACCGCAATATTGGTACTAAAAGAAGGGCCCATCCTACATGCACAGAGTCCCACTTGACTGGGAGGGCTACTATTGCGAATGGAAGGAACCTTTATTCCCACATTGGTTGTGAGTCAAAGAGGGCTCTATTTTAAATGAAATGGGACATTCTCTCCTCCGTAAGGTACCCACCATGATGTGAAACAAATCCGTACGGTACCTGATATGGATCAAAACAGATAATACTTTATGAGCGCATGTGCAAAAACCGATCCATCGAGCCATCCGACCCCATGACCGCAACAACATGTATCAAGAAAAAAAAATAGAAAAAAAAAAAAAAAAAAAAAGCAATGGCACATCTAATTAGTCACAGGGTTGAAAGATCTCATAGTTTTGAACAATCAATATTTCTATACCTATTTCACGTTCATCAGGGTGCTTCTAAAAATACTCCTGTCTTACATCAAATCTTAGTCCTTTCAATATTTAGGTTAATAAAAATAGTCTTTTTGGTTTTTCATGTAATAAATGAAAGAAGGAAAAGAAGTCCATCCACAAAATGATCTAATTAATTCACCTATCTAATAAAATATTTGTGAGCTCAGAGCCCTCCATCTTACTCCTACACACATTGCATGCGCAAAGGACTATAAGTTCAAATATTTAAATAACATGCCTAAGCTCGGCAGTCAATAATTAATGGAGAAGCGAAGCAGCATTAATCTCATTAGAAATGGCATGCATAGAGTTTTATTAATTATTATACCATTTTCATCTGTTCAACTACATGACCCCAAAGAAGTACGATGTTCGAGAAGCTCTATATTCTCCATGTTTCTACATGCATGGCATACTTTAAGGAATAATATGCTCCAAGTAATATAATTTTTCATACGCATACTTATGAATCTAACATTTGGCCAACTTTCAACATTGTTTTCTTTCATAATTGGGTTCCAAAATGCCTTCTTACTGCCTCAGCTGCGACAGGTCAAGCCGCTTGTGGAGGCAAAGCCTAAACATGGATCAAAGCTACTCATTGCTGGCCAATCAGAGTACATGCGCGCCTGTAGTATGCATGTATGTATGTATTAAGCATGGATGCATATGGATGCATATATCTATGTATGCATGTATTTTCCTAACGAACTCAAAATACCCGAGCAACTGTCGGCCCAAAACTAATTGCAAGACCACTTTTTAGGAGACCAAATTGATAGAGAGAGAGAGAGAGAGAGAGAGAGAGAAAGACTAAAATATAAAAGAGCATGATGACTCTTCTGTGGTGCGTGCGATGCAATATGCTAGCCATCTATCATGCGATGGACAACCAACAAATAACATGCATTGCATGTATGCCCGGCCTGTGCCAATATGTGTGTTATTTGATAGCTATCCATCATGCGATAAATGGCCAGCATGATGCACCACACAATGGATGGCCAAGGCAATGCACTGCAAGCTATGGTGTATCATAGAGGAACAACTCGATATAAAAATGGGAGTCATGCTACCAAGCACCTACATGGATAAAATTCCAAAATGAGAGATTATGGCAAAACATCATTTAGTTTGATTAAGAACATCTGGTAATATGAAAAATATCTAACGAAGAGGAACATTGCAAAATATTTTAGAAAATAGAAATTTTAGTATTAAAATAGTTCCTACATATAGGGGGTGGCAATGGATTAAATATGGACCAAATCGATCAATACCCATATTAGTATATGATACCATATCATACTGAGCCTATTGGTATATGATACTATTACGATGGTATCATGGATGCCTCGAATTCATATCCGGAATGTAGATTTGAAAGTATGCTGAGCCATGTGCTTGCTATGAAGAGGCATGCCGAACTATGTGCTTGCCATGAAGAGGCATATCTATACTGAGATGAGCCATCCTGATATGAGCTGAACTATCCTGAACTATATTTATGCTGAGATTAACTATCTTGATATGAGCTGAGCTATCTTGAGCCTCATTTATGCTAAACTGAGGTATACTTGGCCATTTCCATACCAAGCTGAGGTATTCTATACTTGGCCATCTTCATGCCATAGCAACCATCCACACCATGCAGAAAAGACCAAAAATAATAAATATCCGTACATGCGAGCATATGAAGGCTAGAATCTCTCCACACAGCTCCTGATTGACAACCTATGCAATTAATAGGTGGGACACTCATATACCGTGAGGTGACACCACTCACCCAACTTAAGAGGCCAAAAGGTCATGCATGATCTTCGAGGATATTTAATGAGGATATTCAAATCCTCCACTCAATATATTGCCAGTAACGGCCTCCTCACTCCACAGGAGTGATTAAGGACTGAATTATTTCGCCCACAATGGTAAGGTCAACAGTCCTGCAATCTCGAGATCTCACAATCTTCATACAGCTGTATATCCAGCTGTTTGACAGCCTTCTATATAAGCAACAAAGTTTCGAGAACCAAGATAAGCCAATCAATCTCTCTCAGAGAACTCGTTGCTGCTTCTATTGTTCTCTGAATCTGACTTAAGCATCGGAGGGTCCACACCAGAGTAAAAACCTCCAGTTTGGACTTATTTTACAAATCACTCCAGCGCCAGCATCCCTACATGAGACTCAGCTGTCTTCTCTCCGATCTCAATCGAATCAAGCAACAACAGATAGATGAAGGGCCTACTTTCACATCATGCCACCAATGAAAATCATCATCAAACAATTGAGGCGATCTATCGCCCCTCGAACTGCCATCGGTGTTGGAGAAAGCCATGCACCAGCATCACAACAACCAACCCCTCCACATAAAGGAGGGCTCAAGCCCATTTTTCGAAAAGCCAAGTGAACATGAGATGGCACCACACAAGATTTCTTCATGGTGTTCCAATGACATCTCTTTCAGAAACATGGAAGCCCGCATCGGTAGCGAGGCCCCCTCATCGGTAGCGATGAAAGGAATATGCCCTACAAGTCAATCAAAATTTATATTTTGATAAATTTTTCTTGTAATCTTTCAAACTCATGTAATTGACACTTTATAAATAAAAAGTATTTTTCATCATATGCTGCATCTTACTTTTGTAATGATTATGATGAACTCCATAAATTAGGATAATGGCTTTAGAGTTATGATGAGATCATACCTATGAGATCTAAAATTTTAAAAAGCTTAATTTAGAATATTTTTAGTCATAGGAGCACTAAGTAGGAGATCAATATTTTGGATAGACTAGCACTTCCTTTATATGCTCGATGGAGTGGGTGGCTGATCTCATAAGCCACTTGTGTGAGACACTAATACAAGGATGTGAGTGCTTATTAGAGAATGAGATCACTGAATTGATCCGACTTAAGAAATATCTTATAGAATCTACTTATCCATCAAAAGATATTTTCTTATAGTAGGAGTTGTGCGCGTAATCCTTTGACCTAAGACTACCATAGAACCCTATATACATGAATCCATATTTTGGTTCATATTCATTCATGACTTAGTTATGTATGGGGTGATTTGGATATGGTGGAATGTATATGAAGATTGTGAGTAGATCAACATGGAATCGATCACTCCTGGTAAGAGGAGATCGCATCATACTTGCTCTGATCGATTGATGATTCAGGAAGCTTTTGATCAAAGCAGAATAACAATTAGAAAGAATTTTTAATGTTTCATTAATCGAATCATCATTAAAGATTAAGAGAAATATGAATATGATATTGAATTTGATATCATACCATATCCAGAGTCATATTCGGGATGTAGGGAGATCACAGGATTGAATTGCATGGTAATTTTTCACTGAATGATATTTTTGATATTTTTATCAAAATTTTATATCTTCTAAGTAGACATGATACGTTGCTAGACATCAATCTTATCTTGTAAGTTTGATCAAATTAAAAAATTTAATTCGATCATCAATTAGAAAAGTTCTAATTACTGAAATCGGATTAGCTCGATTGGACCTAGATCGGTTAGATTAAATTCTAATCAAATCAGATCGACTTACACTTAGATCCACTACTGGCTAGATATAAAACTTAATTGATCACACATACAGAAAATTGATCAGGGATCTAATTGAATTAGATCATGTTTGCAAAATTGACATGCTAGCACATGTTGCAAATCTTAGCTCCTTTTTCGAATCGGGTTCGAAATTGATTCTAGATTGGGCTAATTAAATCTAAATTAACTCAAATCAATTTTGAATTTGAGTTGGGTTAACCCTTGGCTACATGTACTAGAGATTTGGTGCCATATAACTAGATCCCCATGTCAAGAATTTTTCTTGCGCGTGGGATGCATTTTTGTGCACAAAAGATCAAGTGGCGTCCTATGAGATGGGGCACCCCTTCCTCATCCTTATCCATTTTATTCAATGATGAAAAAATTCTAGAAGAATTCTAAGTTAATTCTGGGCATAGAAGAGTCCTTCTATGACTAAATCACCTTCTAATTTAATCATGGAAATTAGTTGAAGTTTGAATACCTAGCCAAGTCTATCCTTGCGCCTAACCAAGAGTCCATATTGTTAAGGACTCTAATCTAAATGTCATGCCACATTTAATCTCTGATTTTTTCTTATGCCATCTTCAGGTTAGCGCCTCAATTTTGGTCCATTGGATGGTCAAGATGCACTGATGAGTGGTGGAGAAAAAGAATGCGCCAAGAAAAGCTTCGCGATGCATCAGAGAAACATCGAAAAAAATATTTTGAAGCATCTTTCTGTGCGAAGCGACTCTCAAATTTTTTTCTCGATGCTTGCCATGTGTCATGGAATTCTAGATAGGCATGAAATTTTGTCATGGGGCATGAGAAATTTTGAGAAGGCATGAGATGGCATGTGGAGAGGGTGTGAGTCATTCCCGAAGACAACCTATCGCTAACTATTTAAAGGGGGTTGCATCGAAGATTTGATTCATTCAAAATTTTAAACCTATCTCTTCTTTCTTAGACCCTCTCCCCATTATCCAATTTGTCTCTTCCTTTTCTTATTAGGACAAGTCCAAAAATAGTAGGAACAAGTTCGATTTTAGGACAAGAGCTTAGGAAGAGATATGAAGAAGACAAGGAGAGAAGAAAGGTAGGGATAAGAAGGCTAGGAGGGGAGGAAGAAGGTCTTAAGGTCCTATTGCCCAAAAAAATTCTTAAAGTGAGAATTTTAGAGGAGAAATCATTCTAAGGAGTTGGTGCCCTAATCATAGCCCTGTGTGGATCACCATTAGAGGGCAAACACTTGGACGCCTGGGGAGGTTCTACCGAAATTTGGATTAAGCATTGCAGGTATTCTTCTATAGCTTGAATTTTATTATGAATATATGTTATATGTTTGTTAATCATCAAGGAGGTGCTGGTTTAAAGGTTTAATATTTAATATTTTTTAATTTAAATTTTTGAAATCTATTATGCTTCCGTTGCGCATGTCTACCCTGAAACCCTATAGTGGTATCAAAGCCGGCCTTGTTTGGTTTAATCATATATACATAATATTTATGTGATGCATGTTATGATTCATGCTATAAAATTAATTATGCCATCAATTATGCTTTCATATGATGATATGAATTGATGCATATATGATCCACCATTTCATCATCCTTACATAAGGTTATCCTAGCATAACGAGGTTATGCTGCAAGGCTGTCTTAGGATGATGAATGTCTATATGTTACACTGACACATATAAAATATTTTAATATCGATATATATTAGTATAAATTAGTATTATATAGTTAGAATGTACATGAGACCAAAGAAGCCCTCATTAAAAAATTATATTAAGTGGTAGTGATATGCAATAATGAGTTAACCAATTCTTGATCAATTGATTAATTAGCATCTAGAAAAGTGCTACAGGTGGTTCTTTAATTAGTTTCGTTGATTGATCTGACCAATTTATTGGTGTCTAAGGAAAGCAACAGGGGGATCCCCCACTTACCTGGCCAATTTGATTAAGCGATCTTGATATTGAAAAATCTTAATATTGAAAACACTACTAGGAGCCTTCCTTCATGCTAGGTTAATATTACATCATGAACTATGGCAAGCTTATTATGTTACCACAAGGTTTATCATAAGGATTGATATAATATAATGTTGGTGCATAAACGATGCTTATGGTAATTTTGGATGTATTGCTTTATTGTGTTACCACAAGGACAGTTATATTCAAATTTGACTATATTAAAATAAAGGATCTTAACTAAAATATTATAGCTTGTTGTGTTACCACAAGATTAATAATATTTTAGAGACCAAAAAATAATATTAAAAATTATAAGAGATACAATTGGAAAGAATTTTCTACCTATGAACTCATAAGGGTTTGTTGTGTTAACACAAGATCATTATGAGGAATTAAGATCTCAATCTCACTAAGATAAATATAGTATATATCTTGTTCATTATAGTAGAGGGTTATGATGTTTGATAAAATAGTGGAAGGTATAATTAAATCTAAAAGACCTTATTTAATTGTGTAAGTCAACATCAGTTGTTTGCTTATGTAATGTTCTTTATTTATTGTAGATTAAATTCTACAAATGGCATCTTCATTATCATTGCAAAAAATTTTAGATTCCAACAAGTTGATCAATCCCAATTATGTGGATTGATTGAGGAATTTAAAAATTATACTCACTCAGGAGAAGCTCTTCTATATTCTTGATATCCCTGAACTACAAGAGGTTGGGGATGATGCCACAGGGGAGGAGGTATCCACATACAAGATGTGAAAGAATGATAGTTTAACTGTCAAGTGCATCATACTAGCCTCTATGAGTAATGAATTACAGAGACAGTATGAGATCATGGATATCTAATCCATACTCTTAAATCTTAAAGAGTTGTATGGAGAACAGAGTATGACTGCTAGATATATGATATCTAAGCAGTTATTCTATGCTAGAATGACTAAAGAGTCATCCGTACAAGACCATATCCTAAAGGTCATTGACCTGATCACCAGATTGGATCAATTAGATTTTATGATGGATAGAGAATTAAGTCAGAATTTGATCCTGCAATCTCTCTCCAAATTATTTGCTCAGTTTATCGTGAACTATCACATGAATGAACTGAATACCTCCTTGCTCGAGCTATTAAATATGCTCAAGACAACTGAGAGCCACATAAAGAAAGAAAAGGCTCCACTTCTTCTTGTGGGTAAAACTTCTAAGAAGAAGTCAGATTTTAAGGGTTCAAAGAAAGCACGGAACCTTAAGGGTGGCAAGATGAAGAAAAAGGGGAAGAAAATCTTCAGACAGGGTACTTGCTTTCATTATGGTAAGGTAGGATACTGAAAAAAGAATTACAAGTAATATCTTGCAACTGTAAAGGCTGGTGCAAGCGACGCACCAAAAGGTATGTATGAGATACATACAATCTTGTCATTAAGTTCTTCTAATTCAGACTCTTGGGTATTGGATACCGTCTGCGGTTCTCATATATGTAAGTCATTGTAGAGGCTGTAGAACATTAAAATATTGAGGAAGGGTGACTTCGAACTCTACGGTGCTGGAGGAGAATCCATCCAAGCAAAAGCTATGGGGACATATATGTTAATGTTACCTTCTGAAAAGATCTTAGAGCTAGAAAACTGTTATTATATGCCTAAGATCATTAGAAATATTATTTCTATACCGTTGCTATTGCAATGAGATTTTGAAATAAATGAAAAGAGCAATAGTTGCTCAATTTCTTTTTCTAATGAAATTCTTTATCATGGCGTTGTTAATAATGATCTTCTAATTCTATCTAATGATAATATTTTTCATATAGATGAAAGTAAAAAGTGACAGAGAGAAAAGATTAATAATACTTTATTTTGGCATTGTCGACTTGGTCATATAAGTGAGACGAGGATTAACAAGTTATATAAAGAAAAAATTTTTGATCCTTATGATTATGAATCATTAAGAACTTGCGAATCTTATCTTATAAAAAAAATGACTAAGACTCCATTTAGTGGACATGGAGAAAGGACAAATGAGTTATTAGGACTTGTACATATTGATGTATGTGGTCCTATGACAACAGAAGCCAGAAGAGGATACTCTTATTTTATAACTTCACTAATGATTTATCTAGGTTTGAATATGTATATCTTATGAAATATAAATTTGAGATCTTTGATAAATTTAAAGAGTATCAAAGTATGGTTGAGAAATAAACTAAAAAAAATATTAAAATTCTTCAATCTGATTGAGAAGAAGAATACTTATCCAATGAGTTTTTAGATCATCTTTAAAAAAATAAAATTCTCTTAGAGTGGACCCCCCTTATACACCACAGCTAAATGGTGTAGCAGAAAGGAGGAATCACACTTGATTAGATATGGTGCAGTCCATAATATATCTTACAGACTTGTCTATTTTCTTCTGGAGATATGTCCTAGAAATTACTGTCTATATCCTGAACCGAGTATCTTCAAAATCTATGTCAAACACTCCATATAAGATATGGAGAGAAAAGAAGCCTAATCTTACGTATCTTAAAATATGGGATTGTCCAGCTTATGTTAAGAGAAACTTTGGACATAAGCTGAGTGCTAGGACAGATAAATGCTTATTTGTAGGTTATCCTAAATAGAGTATAGGATACCTCTTTTACTATCCTACTGAATAAAAGGTATTTATCAGTAAACATGCCACTTTTATGGAAAAAAAGTTTATCCTAGAAAGAGACAGTGGGAAAAAAATTAAACTTGAAGAAGTTCAAGACCTATAAATAGAAGTACAAGATACTCCTCAACCAAAAATATCTGTTGATAAGATACAACCACAAAATATATTTCCTTTTTGAAGGTCAGATAGAGTGCAAAATACACATCTAAGGTATGAGTTCGTTATTGAGAATAATGAAGCCCACATCATTGAGAATGATGAACCTTTGACCTATATGGAAGCTGTCATGAAATCCGAAATAGACTCTATGTACTCCAACTAAGTATGGACTTTGGTTGATACACCAGAGGGTGTGTCCCTTATTGGATGCAAATGAGTCTATAAGAAAAAGATTGGAGCAGATGGCCAAGTTGAAACCTATAAAGCCAGATTGGTGGCTAAAGATTTCAGATAGAAACAGGATATTGATTATGATGAAATATTTTTACCTGTTGTCATGCTCAAATCTATATGGATTATGCTTGCAATAGCAGCATACCATGATTATGAAATTTGACAAATGGATGTGAAGATCGTCTTCTTTAATGGTTATCTTGAGGAAGAGGTTTACATATCTTAGCCAGAAGGATTTGTCTCAAAAAGGAGAACAAATCAGGTATGCAAGCTTAAGAAATTCATTTATGGATTAAAGCAGACCTTGAGGAGTTGGAACATTCGCTTTGATGTAACAGTCAAAGAGTTTGGCTTTATCAAAAATATGGATGAACTTTGTGTATATAAGAAGACTAGTGGGAGTGCCATTGTCTTCTTAGTTTTATATGTGGATGACATACTTCTCATTGAGAATGATGTCCCAATATTATAATTAGTCAAGACATGGTTATCAAGTAAGTTTTCTACGAAGGATTTGGACGAAGCATCCTATATTCTAGGTATTAAGATCTATAGGGATAGATCTAAGAGGATGTTAGACTTGTCCCAATCCAAGTACATAGATTTAGTGCTAAAAAGGTTTAGCATGGATGAGAGCAAAAGAGATTACTTATCTATGAGTCAAGACATACATCTCTTTAAAAGAATGTCTCCTAAAACACCAGAAGAGAGAAATAGAATGAGTTCTATTCCCTATGCATCGGCAGTAGAGTCAATCATGTATGCTATGCTAGGTATCAGGCCTAATGTTGCCTATGCCTTAGGCATAGTTAGTAGATTTCAGGCTGATCTAGAAGAAGATCATTGAAAAGCAGTGAAAAATATTCTTAAATAATTGAGAAGGATTAAAGATATTTTTCTGATATATGAAGGATCTGATCTAAAACTAGAAAGCTATTATGACTCTAGTTTTCAATCAGACTCTGATGATAGCAAGTCCACTTTAGGGTATGTCTTTACTCTAAATGGTGGAGCAATTAGTTGAAAAAGTTTTAAGCAGCAGACTGTCGCTGACTCAACCACTAAGACAGAATACATAGCTGCAAGTGAAGCCGCCAAGAAAACTATTTAGATGAAGAAGTTCATCACTGAGTTGGGTGTCGTTCCTGAGATTAAGAATTCAGTACCACTTTACTGTGATAATACTGGAGTAGTTTCTCAAGCAAAAAAACTGAGGTCTCATCATAAATCTAAGCATATTCTAAGGTTCTTCCATCTCGTTCGTGAAATAGTTGAAAGACAAGATATAGTCATTGAATGAGTAGAAACAAAGAACAACATAGTAGACCCATTCACTAAGGCTCTACCACAACAGCAGTCCGATCGCTACCTCGATTGTATAGGGATAAAATATAAGGATAATTGGCTTTAATGCAAGTAGAAGATTGAAAGGAATATGCCCTACAAGCCAATCAAAATTTGAATTTTGATGAATTTTCTTTGTAATCTTTCAGACTCATGTAATTGATACTTTATAAATAAAAGGTATTTTTCATCATATGCTGTATCTTACTTTTGTAATGATTATGATGAACTCCATAAATCAAGCAATAATTTTAGGATTATGATGAGATCATACCTATGAGATTTAAAATTCTAAAAATCTTGATTTAGAATATTTCTAGTCATAAGAGCATTGAGTAGAGGATCAATATTTCGGATAGACTAGTACTTTCTTTGTATGCTCGATGGAGAGGATGACTGATCTCATAAGCCACTTATGTGAGACACTAATACAAGGATGTGCGTGCTTATTAGAGAATGAGTCCACTGAATTGAACTGACTTAAGAAACATCTTATAGAATCTACTTATCCGTCAAAAGATATTTTCTTATAGTGAAAGTTGTGCATGTAATCCTTTGACCTGAGACTACCATAGAACCTTGTATACATGAATCCATATTTTGGTTCATACTCATTCATGACTTAGTCATGTACGGGGTGATCTAGATATGGTGGAATGTGTATGGAAGTTGTGAGTAGATCAATATAGAATCGATCACTCCTGGTAAGAGGAGATCACATCCTACTTGCTCTGATCTATTGATGATTCAGGAAGCCTTTGATCAAAGTGAAATAAAAATTAGAAAGAGTTTCTAATATTTCATTAATCGAATCATCATTAAAGATTAAGAAAAATATGAATATGATATTGGATTTGACATCATTCTATATCCAGAGTCATATTCGAAATGCAGAAAGATCGTAGGATTGAATTGCATGGTAACTTTTCACTGAAGGATATTTTTGATATTTTTATTAAAATTTTATATCTTTCAGATAGACATGATACATTGCTAGACGTCAATCTTATCTTGTGGGTTTAATCAAATTAAAGAGTTTAATTCGATCATCAATTAAAAAGGTTCTAATTGCTGAAATCGGATTAGCTCGATTGGACCTAGATCGGTTAGATTAAATTCTAATCAAATCAGATCGACTTGCACTCAGACCTACTGCTGGCTAGATGTGAAACCCAATGGATCACACACAAAAAAAATTGATCAGGAGTCTAATTAAATTAGATCATATTTGCAAAATTGACATGCTAGCACATGTTGCAAACCCTAGCTCCTTGTTTCGAATCAGATTCGAAATTAATTTCAGATTGGGCTAATTAAATCTAAATTAATTTAAAAAAAATTTAGATTTGAGTTGGATTAACCCTTAGCTATATGTATGAAAGATTTGGTACTATATAACCAGATCTCCATGCGTCAAAAATTTTTCTTGTATGTGGGATACATTTTTGTGTGCAAAAGATCAAGTGGCATCCCATGAGACGGGATGCCCCTTCCTCATCCTTATCCATTTTATTCCATGATGAAAAAATTCTCGAAGAATCTTGAGTTAATTCTAAGCATAGAGGAGTCCTTCTATGGCTAAATCATATTTTGATTTAATTATGAAAATTGGTTGAAATTTGAATACCTAGCCAAGTCTATCCTTACGCCTAACCAAGAGTCCATATTGTTAAGGACTCTAATCTAAATGTCAAGCCACATCTAATCTCTGATTTTTTTCCCATGCCGTCTCCAGATTAGCACCTCAATTTTGGTCCATTGGATGGTCAAGATGTGCTGATGAGTGATGGAGAAAAAAAATGTGCTAAGAAAAGCTTCACAACACATCAGAGAAACATAAAAAAAAATGATTCAAAGAGTCTTTCTGCACGAAATGACTCTCGAACTTTTTTTTCGATGCTTGCCATGTGTCATGGGATTCCAAATAGGAATGGAATTTTATCATGGGGTGTGAGAAATTTTGAGAAGGCGTGAGATGGCATGTGGAGAGGGCGCGAGACATTCCCGAAGGCAACCTATCACTAACTATTTAAAGGGGACTGCATCAGAGATTTGATTCATTCAGAAATCTAAACCTATCTCTTCTTTTTTACACCCTCTCCCTATTGTCCAATTAGTCTCTTCCTTCTCTTATTAGGATAAGTTCAAAAATAATAAGGACAAGTCCGATTTTAGGACAAGAGCCTAGGAAGAGATATAAGGAAGATAAGGAGAGAAGAAAGATAGGGAAAGGAAGGCTAGGAGGAGAGGAAGAAGGTCTTAAGGTCTTACTACCCAAAAAAATTCTTAGAGTGAGAATTTTGAAGCAGAAATCATCCTAAAGAGTTGGTGCCCTGATCATAGCCCTGTGTGGATCACTGTTGGAGGACGAACACTTGGACACCTGGTGGAGGTTCAGCCAAAATTTGGATTAAGCATTATAGGTATTCTTCTATAGCTTAAATTTTATCATGAATATATATTATATGAGTGTTAATCATCAAGGAGGTACTGATTTAAGAGTTTAATACTTAAAATTTTTTAATTTAAATTATTGAAATTCATTATGCTTTCGCTGCGCATGTCTACCCTGAAACCCTACAAGCGAGGCCCCCCCATCTCCATCACCACCAACACCACCATCTCTGGTGACCACAGAGATAAGCATGGATCAGTTCAATGCATCAGTCCAGTGACTATACACCTGGACCACTACAATTCAAATGATACGGGGAACTGTTGGGATGCGCAGGGGTTTCATGCATGCAATTCAAAAATTTTACAGTGAAAAATATTAGATTAAACTGTTTAATCTATAAATACATGCATAAGATCTGATCTTAAAATTCTTACAAATGGATCTATGATATGAATTTATATGCATAAAAATCTGAATTTAAAATAATAAGCATGTGAACCAAAAATCAACATTTAGTAATAGATCTAATCTACTACTATCAGGGTTCTGAACCCAGTATCTGAGCATGGATAGTCGAACTTCATAATCAAGAATGTAAATCTAAAAGTCCTCTCTGATCACTCATAACTACACAAGCGTCCGGCCTCAATGGATGGTCCACACGAAGCCCTCAGACCGATCAGCTCTCTGCGGGAGTGCTAGCTCGTGCAGTCGGCTTCTGATGGTAGATCTAATTTGATCTCCTTCTTTGATCATCTTGAACCTTTTTAATATCAAAGATGGATCAGAAGAGAATGCTGGATGGTGGAGGAAAGGTAGATGAAGACTCTCTTCTCTTTGATTTTTCTCTCACCCAGAAATCCTAGAATAGTTCTAGGTCTCTCACCCAAAAGGACATCAATCTTCTCTTTTGTTCATGCCAAGGAAGATAGAAGCCCACCCAAACCTCACACCCCAAGAAAGGTATTTGGCCCCTCTTTCCCTTTGGTATCTCACAATGAAAGTCTCAGATTGGTTGGCACACAAAAATGTGAGCTTTTTATGATTGTCGCACAAATCAGGTTAGATAGGATAAGGGCTAGAGTTTGTTGTAATTCAAATCATTTTGAATTTTAATTTAACTCCAACCTTTCTTCACTTTTATCTGACTTAAAGAGGGACCTACCAGAGGATTTTAGGCATAGAAAACAAATGGGAGCTCCTCCTTTTTGTCACATAAAATAGGCTCCTTCACAAGGGGCCGACAAGTGGGATGATAGAGATATGTTTTTGAGTTTAAATTCAAACCTTTTGAATTCAATTTAAAACAAATCTTATCTACTCCAAAGAGGGTGACAAAAAGAGGTTTAGCTTTAGATTTTCTCATACACAAACTGATTTTGTGCGATGAGAAAAGGGTGAGTCTTTTTGGGTGATGCAAGGGAAAGAGTCCCATTCATTTGGGACTCTAAGGTTTAACCAATTGGATTTCTTTCAAACCCAATCCAATTAAACCCAAATAAAATATGATAAAACTAATCTAATTAGGCTCCAATAACTTTAATTAAATATGATTAAATCTATAAATTAATTAGCCATAGATCCGATCAAATCAAGATCATTTTTCTCTTACCGATTAGGTCATCTTTAATACTCAATCAAATTGAGTTAATTAGTGATCTAATTATTAATTAATCTTTCATTAATGATAGAGTCCCAGTCCGGTGGAACTCTTCAGCAGAGTTTCCATCCAGTGGGACTCTTCACCAGAGTCCCAGTCCAGTGGGACTCTTCAGATCAGCCATTGATTGGAGAGAAACTTCTAATATATGTGTGACCCCATAGATTTGAATCTAAGTCAGTAGTATAGGAACTGATTTTTGTACCAATCGGAGTAACCATCTAGTAATGGTACCCGACGTTCGGATAGGCCGAATGTATGCAAAGCCACACTCAAGAACCTACTTGGATATAGTTATCATATAATTCATCCCTTTGACCCTTGATACTAGGATAACTTAGAGTTGAAACTATCAACTCTTAACAGTATATCCATTATGTATCTCAACCTAATAAATTTTGTGACTCTTCACAAGGACTGTCCTGGCCAAGGTCTTACTAAATTGAAACAAAAACCATTCTCTCCAATCCTTAGAGTGGTCAATTCCATTTTGACTCACGTATTGACTTCACAAGTACTTGACTGTGCCCAGAAACCTTCCAATCCTGAATTAGAAATTCAAACAGTCTAGCACCAAAGCATAGTGAGTTACTTGCAAGTCACCATGATAATCTCAGGTCACAGGAATACTTATACCCATATCTCTTCGGAGTGACTCTTGACAGCAGAGTGCTCCAAAATTGATCACGTTCAATAAAATATACTCCTACATTTCACCTGCATGCCATACTAGTGCTTTCACGCTCCTTGGTTAAGAGGACAACCAACCTATATGGCATACAATGATCTACACTTGATATGTCTATCGTCCTCGTAATAGCATATCATTTGGTTGCGAACTTATTTAATGACTAAATGATAAATCATCCTTTATCGATTTAAAATAGTCCTAAGGACTTTTATCGTAACACAGAAGTTTGATATAAAAGATGTACAAGTTTATGATGAAAAATTATCAAATAAATATTTTATTAATTAATTTTTATACAATTACATCAATTAGCACAACCGTCAACAGACTGATGATTGACTTTGGGATATATTTTCGAATAACTCCCACTTGTACTAAAGCCAATCGGTACAGTATCATATACCCATCTTCATTTTGTGATCTTTGAACTCCTTTACCATAAGGGCTTTAGTGAATGGGTCGGTCAAGTTCTCATTTTCATCGATCTTCTGAAGGTTGATGTCACTTCGATCCATGATCTCTCGGACAAAATGGTAGCGATGCAGAATATGCTTCGTCCGCTGATGTGCCTTCTGCTCCTTTGTCTGAGCTATGACTCCAGTACTATCGCAATAAAGCAGAACTGGACCATCAATGGAGGGTGCCACTCTAAGCTTCGTGATAAACTTTCTCAGTCACACAACTTCCTTTGTAGCATCGGATGCCGCAATATATTTTGACTTGCATACTGAATCAGCTATAGTGTGCTGCTTGAAATTTTTTCAGCAGACAGCTCCACCATTTAAGGTAAAGACATATTTCTAAACATTTTTACTATTGTCATGATCTGACTGAAAATTGAAATCAATGTATCCCATGAGTTTCAAGTTAGATTCTCTATAAATGAGTCACTGATCCTTAGTATTTCTTAAATACTTAAGGATAATTTTTACAACATTCCAATGGTTCTCACCCAGATCTGATTAGTATCTTTTCACTACTCCTAGTGAGTATGTCACATTTGATCTCGTACATGTCATGACGTACATTATAGAATCCACTGCTGAAGTATATAGAATTCTACTCATACGCTCTCTCTTGAGAGGTTATCGGACAATCCTTCTTCGAGAGAGAAATTTTATAGCCTATCAGAAGATAGCTTTTCTTGAAATTCTTCATATTGAATCATTTCAGTATGGTATCTATGTACGTTGATTGGGAGAGTCTGAGTAGCCTCTTAAATCTATCCTTATATATCTTCATCCCTAGGATGTAGGTTGCTTCTCCCAGATCTTTCATGGAGAATTATGATGATAGCTACACTTTTATTCCTTATAATGCAGGGATATCATTTCTGATTAAGAGAATATCATCCACATACAAAACAAGAAATACAATTACTGAACCATTAGCCCACTTATATATATAGGATTCCTCTCCATTCTTAATAAAGCCATACGTTCTGATCACCTTATCAAAACGTATGTTCTAACTCCGAGATGCTTGCTTCAATCCATAAATGGATCTCTGAAGCTTGCACACCTTAGACTCGGCTGTGGATGTGAACCCTTCAGATTGCATCATATACACCTCTTCATTCAGCTCTCCATTTAGGAAAGCTGTCTTCACATCCATTTGCCAGACTTCATAGTCCAGTGTTGCTCAGCTATGCAACCCAAGAGGGGGGTGAATTAGATTTTTAAAAATTTAAAATTAATTTTTAACTATAAGAATTATTTACTAATGAGCAGGATAAATATGGAGAGTGAAGTTTATGCAAGGGGTAGAAGTTGGATGCAAGAATGCAAGAGGATAAAGAAATTTAAAAGGAGAGCAAGTAAGCACAACACAAACAAGAAGATTTATAGTGGTTCGGTGCCAACCTTGCACCTACATCCACTCTCCAAGCTCCTACTTGGGAATTCGAATTCACTAAACTGTATTCAACCCGAATACAATGTTGGAACCTCCGACTCTAGCTATTCCAAGCTAGAACACTTATTTTTTGGGAACAAACCAACCCACTACAATCCGATTCAAAGTTTGGATCAATCTTTCCACATTTTGGAACCATTCCAAAACAAAAACTAACAACTCAAAAAGAGTATAACAGTTAATTGCACAGAAATATAGATGTAGCTCTTTTAATGAGCGAATAAAGCTTTAAATACACTTTACACAATAAGGTGCAAGCTCTTCTGATTTTCCTCAAAGGTGGTTGAAGACTTGAATGAGCTCTTGAGGGATTGGTGAATTTGAAATAAAAGCTTCTTGAACTTTTTAAGTGGGCTCTTACTTAGGGTTGAAATGAATGCTTGAAGAATCTTTTCAAAATATTTTTCTTATTGTTGATTTCCTCCTTTAAGTGCCTTTTATAACTTCAAATAATGGTGGAGAGTAATCTGGGCTAAAATAGAGCCGTTAGAGCATAGTAAATGAGCATTAAATGCAACCAAAATGGACTGAAAACTAGCCATTACAGAATTTTTTCATCGCAGAGGTCGACTCATAGAGTCGACTCATGGGGTCGACTTCTGTGGCACAGACAGAAAATGAATGTTCTGTGATTTTGGCCTACACAGCAGTAGAGGTCGACTCATAGGGTCGACTCATGCTCATGAGTCGACTCATGGGGTCAACTCACAGAGTGTGCCAGCCAAGAAATTCAGTGTGCCGTTCAGTCCCTTTTGCCATGAGTCGACTCATGGGGTCGACTCAAATATATAAACATGATTTTTTTTTAAAATATATATTCAAAAATATTAAAAATGCCTTCAATAGATTACACATCTTCTGTTCTTGCTCTGAGGCTTCCAAATCAGAACTTGGTAGAATTACGATTTTGCCCCTGAAATGCAATAAATCTTTTTTCAAGCTAAAATCATTAGTAACCCCCTCAAATGCTTTGTAATCATCAAAATCAATTCAAGGAGCAACAATCTCCCCCTTTTTGATGATGACAAAATACTTGTGCAAAAGCATATATAAAATATTGAGCATGAATTTTAAATTTATGAAGATGCATCACTTAAATATCATAGCCAAGTATTTGAACGAAATACATCATAAGCTGTTTGAAAATCAATTTGAAATTTGCTTATAAGTTCATTTGCTTAAAAAAAATAGTTGACAATTTTGGTTCTTTGACATATTTGCTTAACGATTTTGCTTATTGCTCATTTCTTTATTGCTTATTGCTCAAACTTGATGTTGATTCTCTACTCCCCCTTTTTGACAGCATCAATTAAGATTCTCTACTCCCCCTTTTTAAGAGATCTTAAAAAGATAAAATTTCTCTACTCTCTCTTTTTGATAGCATCAATTAAGACCTTAAGGGATTTTAAGGATAGAGAAAAGAAAAAAAAGATAACAAAAAGGAGATATTTTCTTTACTTCTTTACTTCTCCCCCTTTTTGATACCATATTTTACTTCTTTACTCTTCCTCTTTGATTACTTATTTCTCAACTCTCCCTCATTATAGCAAATATAAATGATAGATTAATTTGCTCATCTAGAAGATATTGCTATTCATAGTATTTCACAGCACCAATATGAGTTATTTTTCATATCTCATAATTAAAACAATTCAATTTGATCCCAAGCATAAACATTCATTGAAAGTCAAAGCATATATATATATTCAAAAAGTGACTGAATACATAGGTGTTCCAATACATATGAGTTAACTTAAAATACAAAAGTCATGGATAGAAACTATCCAAGAGTCAATCAGCTAACAAAGTACAAAAGCCAAAA
>NC_026007.2:38193759-38249979 GCF_000442705.2 Elaeis guineensis | reverse complement strand
CCATAGGACCCTGCAATGGATGATTAGGCTCCGACTTCTGATCGTAATACATGAGGCTTTACTTGATGATGCATGATCTTTTTTATTTATTTTTAGAGCAATGTAATTTGGTTTGTTGTAAGCATATATTTTTTTTTATACTTATCTACTTGTCAAATAAAATCATGTATTTTGATCAGTTTTATGTTAAACTTGAGATTTCTTAACTATTATGTTGTTGCCCAGCTATGCAACCCAAGAGGGGGGGTGAATTGGGTTTTAAAAATTTTAGGCTTAACTAATTACTTGTAAAAATTATATATCAAAAACTTGATGAATGAAGAGAGAGACTTTGGTTTGAGATTAATTACTTAAAACAAGAATGCAAGGATATAATGGAGAATTAAAGAGAAACTATAAAGCATGCCACAAACACAATGATTTATAGTGGTTCGGTGCCAACCTTGCACCTACATCCACTCCCCAAGCTCCTACTTGGGAATTCCAATCCACTATACTTTGTATTCAACCCGAATACAACCGTCGGAAACTCCGACACTAGCTATCCCAAGCTAGTCCATTTGTTCTCGGGTACAAGCCGACCCAATACACTCCGATTTCAGGTTCGGATCAACCTTTCCTTGTTTTGGAAACCCTCCAAAACAAAAATAATTGCTCACAAGATAAAATCAGTTTAGAGCACAAATAAGTACAAGAATAGCTCCTTAAGTGAGCGAATATAACAATAAATACGCTTTACTCAAATGAAGAAGCCCTTCTTGGATTTCCTCAAAGTGGATGAGAGATGAAGTAAATGCTTGAGGAGTTGGTGAGCTTGATTGAAGGCTTCTTGAAGGCTGTAAATGAGCTCTTGAATGAGATTGAGAAGTTGGCTCGAGAGAACTCTCTCTTGAATGCACTTGAATGCCCTCTTGAATGCTCTTGATTTTCTCTTTTCAAATCACTTGAATGCCTCTTGGATATTTGGATCTCTCTTATTTTTGTTTTCCACCTTTTGAAACCTTTATAGCCTTAAGAGACAAGGGAAAACAAACTAGGCAGAAAAAGAGCCGTTAGAGCACAAAAAGCAGCATTAAAAAGCAACCAAATCTGGCCAAAAACTAGCCGTTACAGGCAAATCCCGACATATGAGTCGACTCATGAGTCGACTCATGCCTCAGGGGTCGACTCATGAGTCGACCTCTGTTGCAAAGTCCAGAGATTGGGTTTCTGGATTTTCTTGGCCCAAAACAGCAGAGGTCGACTCATGAGTCGACTCATGCCTTGTGGGTCGACTCATGAGTCGACTCACAGGTCGTGCCAAGCCAGAAAACCAGCTGCCATGGCTAATCTTTGCGTGCCAATCAGCTCATAGTTTCATGAGTTGACTCATGAGTCGACTCATGAACTTCAAACCTTCATAACTCCAAAAATATAAGTCCAAAAACATGAAACTTTCACCAATAGATTACATATCATTGTTCTACACGATGATGTTATCAAATCAGAGTTTTGATGAAATTATGATTTTGCCCCTGTAGAGCATAAGGTCTTTTTCACATAAAAATTATTTGTATCCCTTCCAACTGTTTTGTAGTCATCAAAATCAATCTAGGATCAACAATCTCCCCCTTTTTGATGATGACAAAACAGTTGAACAAAAGCATTTATATGAATCATGAATTTCAAAAAGCATATGCTTGAAAAGAGTATGATTCTTTTGGCATGTGAAACAAATGTTATATGCATAATAGTTTGCCCATTTGCTTAAAGATTGGAAGATATGCTCATTGGATTATTGTTTTGGTGTTAGAGCAGAAAATTTGATTTTATTATCAGAGCAAACTGTATTTTGAAAAATTTTCTCAATTCTCAAAACTAGTCATGTGTGCCAAAGCATATTGAATAGTTGATTTGGAAAGAGTAATAGATCATTTAAGTTTAAGATGTATCAGAGCAAGAGAAATGAAAATCCTGCAATGTATCAGTGTAGGGAAAACAATTTTACAAAGTATCAGAGAAAAAATTTTGCAAAGTATCAGAGTAATAAAAACAGTTTTTCAATGTATCAGAGTAAAATTGAGTAATGTATCGGAGTAGTAAAATTGTCAAAGTATTAGAGCAATGTATTCAATATATCAGAGTAGGTTGAAATTTCAAAGCCTATCAAAGCATATTCAATGGTTTACAGCAAATTAGAGTATAAGTAATTTTAAAAGGTACTTATTTGCAGTATATTTAGCATTTGTACTTAATTTAAGTATTTTCTATAATTGTCAATGTATTAATTTCTTTTGCTATTTAGCATTGTACTTAAATTGTCAATGTATTAATTTCTCATAATTGTAGTGTTTGCTTTTGATGGATTTCTTTGTGTTTAATTTCTCCCCCTTTTTGACATCATCAAACAAGGTTAAGTCTTTTTCTGAAGCATTCTTTAATTTTTCTCTTGTAGGGTTTGCTCCCCCTTAATGAAGCAACTATTAACAGCAATCATAAAATGATAATCCATAAAGAGAAGACAATATTTCACAAAAGAGAATATATAACCAAAGTAAGATAATCATCATTCCAAAGGTAAAGCCATAATTGTTTCAGTACATAGATTGTAACATAAAAAGTAACATACAAAGTCAACTAGCTCATGTCAATACATGGCCCCAAAAATACAGATCCTAGAGAGGACTAAAACTAAGACCTAGGATCTAGAAATGATCAATGATCAGAATCATCATAAATGTGATAAGGATCAGATGGATCTGGATCTGAGATGCGTCCTCGACCCCGTCTGCCTCTGGCACGAGAGGAAGAACTGGCACGAGCAGGCGAACGGGAGGAACTGGGTGGCTGAGAACGCTGAGAAGCTAGGGACTGAACTGAAAGGGTAAGTCTGATGGAGTCAAGTACAGTCAGTGCCCTGGAGACAGCCTGGAGAAGTGCAGTGAACTGAGTAGTAGCTTGCTCACTTGATCCTCTGATCTCCTTCCTCAGTAACTCATAACCGCCCTCAAGAGCTCCTCTGAGTCTGCCGGCCTCTGCAGTGAGATCAGTGACCTCAATCGAAGACTCCTGAGGCTGAGGGTGTGCCAAATCGAAGACCTGCCCCTGTAACTCGAGAACTCTGCCAGTCAATCTCAGAACAGTGTCCTCAAGCTGCTGAATCCTCATGGACTGATCTGCCATCATCTGATATACTGTGGAGATGTGGGGAGTCAAAGTCTGATCAGTAGAAGTATCCCCTGGTACAAATGAAGTACTGCTCATCTGACTCGACATCAAAGAGACCATACGCTGTGCAATCCGCTCAATCTGATAATCGGATAGTGTGAACTCTGGCGGAGGTGCTCTGCTCTCTGGCTGATGCACAGGTGTGGGTATCCTGGTAAACTCAGAAGGGCCAGCCTCTGGATCCGGAAAGAACTGTATATCTGGTGAAGCTGCCCTGAAGCCATGAACAGGAGATGATGGACCTTCTTCTTCTTCAGCTCTGACTTCTGCTTTATCCTCAGCTCTTTCTTCTGCTCTCTCTTCTGCTCTTTCTTCTGTTCTCTCTTCTGCTCTTTCTTCTGCTCTCTCCTCAGCTCCCCTGATCCAACCACCACCACTTTTTGTGAACCCCATTCGATGCAAGGTGTGTAGGTTGAAGGTATCAACATGAGACAGTTTGGTGGGAGCCTCCCCCTCACAACTAACTCCAAACCTCCTGAAAACTCTAGTCAGGGCCATACCATAAGGCAAATGTGCCTTAGATCTGTTCAGAGTCTCTCTCATGGCCTCTATCATAAGTGCTGGGAGGTTTAGGGGGGTTTCTGTGATAATGTGAAACATAATGCATATGTCCCTGCCTGACAGAAGATCGTGCCTACCACTCCTAGGGAAGAAAAGTTTTGTGACCATTTGATGTAAGATTCTCATTTCTATAGGTAAAATCTTGGCCTCTAGTTTATTCAAATTCTCTTGGTAGGTTCCTCCAAGTATAACACTTATACCTTCTTCTTTCACGGGGAGTTCCATGTATGCATAACCTTCACTAGGTAAGTGTAAAATCTCCCCTAAAATGACAGGATCCAGACAGATATCAATCCCTTTCACAGTTGAAGTTACAGACCCATTTCCATAAATAAGATTCTGATAAAACTCCCTAACAAGGTCAACAAAGGTGACTTCTTTGAGTAAACAGTAAAAGCTCCATCCCTGATTTTTGATCTTACTTGCTAAAGAAAATCCCTCACTTTCAAAGAACCGGAAGTCAATGTTTTTCCCGGTTTCTACTTTTCTATCTGAGAGAGGGTTCTTACTGGGAGTTTGAGAAGACTGTGAAGGACCTTGAACTGAATCTGGAATGGGAGCAGAGGTGGACTATGCCGCTTGTCTTTTCCTTCTGACACTTTCTTCAAGTTCCCGGACAGACTTTCTCCTTTGGGGAAGTTTCATTTTTGGTGCCATACCCTCTTCAATAGCAGGCGAGGAGACTTGAGGAGCAAGTGAAGGAGTGGAGGAAGGATTATAAGAGAGTGATTTGAGGTTTTGGAGGAGAGAATGAGTGGATTTGAGAGGGACGGTGGAGTGCTAGGGCACGCTCCAACCGTGAAGAACAAGGGAAGAGGTCACAAAAGAACCTTTCCCGGAGTGGCTATTTGCGGTGGAGAGGAGGCGGGAGGAGTTCCACTTGCTCAAGCCTAGGAAATGGAGCAAATGGGAGAAGGGAGAATGGATTTCGGAAGGAGGAAGACGAGCGTGAGGGTCGGCTCACGAACAGTAATTCAACATATAAATCCTTCAGCCCGTTGGAAGTTGCTGGGAATTACAAGTTTGCCATTGAGTCGACTCATGGGGGTCGACTCATGAAGTTCAAAAATCAGGAAAAATGTGAATAAATTCCAGAAAAATTTGAATTTTGGGGAGAAGGAGTTTAGCTCTAAGATGAGTTTTTAGAATGAAAAACTTGAGCTTTTGGGACCAAGAAAGGTGTTGGAAATTGAGGTCTTAGGAGATTTTGACCATAAATCATTGGAATTTGAAAAATAATTCAGGCAAATGGATCAAGAATTCCTAGATTTCTCCTAATTTCACAGAATCTATCCTCACTAAGGGCCTTTGTAAAGATATCAGCTAATTGATTTTCGGTGCAAACATATTCAAGAATTATATTTTTGTTTTGAACATGTTCTCTTATGAAGTGATGTCTTATTTCAATATGTTTGGATCTTGAGTGTTGAATAGGATTTTTAGATAGATTTATGGCACTTGTGTTGTCACATCTTATTGGTGTTTCATTAAGTTTAATTCCAAAGTCTTCGAGTTGTTGCTTAATCCACAAGATTTGAGCACAACAACTTCCGGCTGCAATATATTCGGCCTCAGCCGTAGACAGTGCTACCGAATTTTGTTTCTTGCTAAACCATGAGATTAGGTTAACTCCAAGAAATTGACAAGTTCCACTTGTGCTTTTTCTATCTAGTTTACATCCAGCAAAGTCAGCATCAGAATATCCTAATAAATCTATTTGTGAGTCCTTAGAGTACCATAACCCTAAAGTTTGAGTACCATTTAAGTATCTAAGGATTCTTTTAACAGCATTCAAATGAGATTCTTTAGGATTAGATTGATATCTAGCACATAAACAAACACTAAACATGATATCAGGCCTACTTGCAGTTAAATATAATAATGATCCAATCATACCTCTATAGTATTTTAAATCTACATATTTACCTTCATCGTCCTTGTCAAGCTTACATGAGGGACTCATTGGTGTGCCAATGGGTTTGGAGTTCTCCATTCCAAATCTTTTGAGTAGTTCCTTGGTGTACTTGCTTTGGGTGATGGAGATTCCCTCTTTTGATTGTTTGATCTGGAGTCCGAGGAAGAAGGTGAGTTCTCCCATCATGCTCATCTCGAACTCTCCCTGCATAAGCTTAGCAAAGTCTTGACAAAGGGATTCATTAGTAGACCCAAAAATTATGTCATCAACATAAATTTGTATAACTGACATATCATTTTGATTTCTTTTGATAAAGAGGGTTGTATCTACATTACCTCTTGAAAAACCATTACTTAGTAAAAATTTGCTTAGTCTATCATACCATGCTCTAGGTGCTTGTTTTAATCCATATAATGCCTTATTTAATTTAAAGACATGATTAGGAAAGGCATGATTTTCAAATCCAGGGGGTTGTTCTACATAAACTTCTTCAGCAATAAATCCATTTAAAAATATGCTTTTAACATCCATTTGAAACAATTTGAATTTCATAAAGCAAGCATATGCAAGTAGAAGTCTAATGGCTTCTAATCTAGCTACTGGTGCAAAGGTTTCATCAAAATCAATCCCTTCTTCTTGATTATATCCTTTAGCAACCAATCTTGCTTTATTTCTAATTACATTACCATGCTCATCTAATTTGTTTCTAAAGACCCATTTTGTGCCAATTATTGAACAGTTTTTAGGTCTTGAAACCAAAGTCCAAACATTATTTCTTTCAAATTGATTAAGTTCCTCTTGCATTGCATTAATCCAATTATGATCTTTTTCAGCTTCTTCAATAGTTTTAGGTTCAAAATGAGATACAAAAGCACAATGATTAAACACATCTCTAAGTGAAGAGCGAGTTTTTACACCATGCATAGGATCACCAATAATTAACTCCTTAGGGTGGTTGTGAACATACCTCCATTCCTTGGGTAGGTCAATTGTACCTTGAGGTTGTTCTTGAATTTCCTCACCTATCTCATCTTGTTTGTCTTCTTGTTCCTTGTCCTCTGGAGTGGCTGAATCTTTCAGAGTGATCTCCTTCATACCTTCTATTAATGGATCTGCATCATCAACACCCTCATTCTTCCTTGAAGGAAGATCGTTAGATTCATCAAAGACAACATGAATGGACTCCTCAACTACTAAAGTTCTTTTATTAAAAACTCTAAAAGCTTTACTAGTAGAGGAGTAACCCAGAAAGATTGCTTCATCTGATTTTGCATCAAATTTACCAAGTCTTTTCTTACCATTATTTAATACAAAACATCGGCAACCAAAAACATGAAAATATGCAATATTTGGTTTTCTTCCTTTCCAAAGTTCATAGGGGGTTTTCTTAAAAAATTGTCTAATTAAAGCACGATTTAGAATGTAACATGCTGTGTTAATAGCTTCCGCCCAAAAATATCTTGGAAGGTTGCTTTCACAAAGTATGGTACGGGCCATTTCTTCTAAGGTTCTGTTTTTCCTTTCAACTACCCCATTTTGTTGGGGTGTTCTAGGAGCAGAGAAGTTATGGCCGATTCCATTCTCATCACAAAATTTTTCAAAGTCTTGATTTTCAAATTCAGTTCCATGATCACTTCTAATGTTTTGAATTGAAAATCCTTTTTCATTAGTGACTTTTCGATGAAATTTAGTGAAAATATGAAAAGTTTCATCTTTGTGTGCCAAAAAGAAAACCCAAGTAAAACGTGAATAATCATCTATTATTACAAAACCATATCGTTTTCCTCCTAGACTTGTGGTTCTAGTTGGTCCAAATAAATCCATATGCAAAAGCTCTAATGGTCTAGAAGTTGAAACAATGTTTTTGGATTTAAATGAAACTCTAGTTTGCTTACCTAATTGACATGCATCACAAATCCTATCTTTTTCAAAATTCAGTTTAGGCAAGCCATCAACTAATTCTTTCTTAATTAATTTTGAAAGAGAATGCATGCTAATGTGAGCAAGTCTACGATGCCAAAGCCAACTAGTCTCATTAACTTTAGCATTTAAGGATACTAGGCATTGCATGTCTAATTTGGCTAAATCATTTAGATCTACCATATAAATATTGCCATGTCTATGTCCTATAAATTTGATGCCATCATTAACAGGACTAGTCACAATACAAACAGATGATTCAAAAACTACTTTATACCCTTTATCACAAAATTGACTAATGCTAAGTAAGTTATGCTTTAAACCTTTAACTAACAAAACATTTTCAATATATTTGGAGGGAGTGATACCAATGTTACCTAACCCGATGATCTTTCCTTTGCCATTATCTCCAAAGGTGACCATCCCTCCATCCTTAGCATCAAGCGTGATGAATTGTGATTCATCACCAGTCATGTGTCTCGAGCATCCACTGTCCAGATACCATTTCCTGTTTTCTCCATGGGATGCTAGACACACCTGCAAACAAATATCAAGTTTTTGTTTTAGGTACCCAAGCTTTCTTGGGTCCTTTTTGGTTAGTCAAGATGGTTCCTTTTGGAACCCATATTTTCTTTACAGTTATGTTTGCACAAGTGTAAGATTTATGTCCTATTCTACCACATTTAAAACAAGTAGTATTGGTAGGCTTGTTACTTGAATAATTTACATAAATATTTTTTAGAAATTTTTGTTTCTTTAAGGGGTTATAGCCAAGTCCGGCCTTATCATATACGACCTTTTGATTTTCAAGAATCATATTTAGTTTGTTTGAACTTAAGGTGAATTTATCTACCAGAGGTTTCAGCTTATTAATATCATTCTTTAGGCTTTGGTTCTCTTGAAGCAAAGTAGATTTTTCAACTGAAAGATTTTCTGCTTGTTTTACTAAAGACTGATTTTTCAGTTTTAGTTCTTTGTTTTTCATTCCTAGTTTCTTCAATTCATCAATTAAATCATTGAAGGCTTCATGCAATTCTTCAAAAGTAAAATCACTAGGGGTTTCAGAAATTACCTCATTATCGTGTGCCATAAGGCACAGGTTGGCTTGTTCTGTTGAGGTCTCCTCATCGGAGCTTGAGTCGTCGCTCACACTCCATGTGGCCATCATTGCCTTCTTTTTGAACTTTTTGAGACCTTTCTTCAATTGTGGACATTCGGATTTGAAATGCCCCGGCTTCTTGCACTCATAGCATATAAGGGGTTGATCTTTTTCTTTCTCTTTGCTTTGTTCCCCTTTTGTGAAAGGTCTCTTTCTCATCCCCTGTTTCCTCTTTCTTAGGAACTTCTTGAATCTTCGGGTGATGAGTGCCATTTCTTCATCCTGTTCTTCATCTTCTGTATCGTCAGTTTCTTCATCAGGAGAGGCTGTGGATTTGAGGGCAATGGTTCTCTTCTTTTTGACTTCATCCTCTTGATGTTGCTTCATGCTAAGCTCGTGAGTCATCAAGGATCCAAGAAGCTCTTCTAAAGGTAGAGTGTTCAAGTCCTTTGCTTCTTGGATAGCAGTCACCTTGGCTTCCCAGGTTCTTGACAATGACCTGAGAATCTTCCTTACAAGTTCACTGTTAGTATAAGATTTGCCAAGACTCTTCAAACCATTAATTATATCAGTAAAGCGAGTAAACATAGCAGTTATGGACTCATCATGCTCCATTTTAAATAACTCATATTTATGTACAAGCATGTTTATTTTAGACTCCTTTACTTGATTTGTTCCCTCATGGGTTACTTCTAACCTATCCCATATTTCTTTAGCAGATGCACAGGTAGAAATGCGATTAAATTCATTTGCATCAAGTGAACAGTAAAGAACATTCATAGCTTTAGCATTTAACTGTGCCAATTTCTTATCAACCTCATCCCATTCTCTTTCGGGTTTGGTTGACTCCTCACCATCTATTATCTTGGTGGGTGTGTGTGGACCGTTCACTATGATACTCCACATATCATAGTCTAGTACTTGTATGAAAATCTTCATCCGAGCTTTCCAATAGGTGTAGTTAGACCCATTGAAAAGTGGAGGTCGGTTGGTAGATTGCCCCTCGGCTAGAGAAGTGCCGACGTGGGTTGCCATAGATCTTTGGCTCTTTGATTGTTAGATCAAAGAAGGGCTAGAGCACCGGGCTCTGATACCACTTGTTGCCCAGCTATGCAACCCAAGAGGGGGGGTGAATTGGGTTTTAAAAATTTTAGGCTTAACTAATTACTTGTAAAAATTATATATCAAAAACTTGATGAATGAAGAGAGAGACTTTGGTTTGAGATTAATTACTTAAAACAAGAATGCAAGGATATAATGGAGAATTAAAGAGAAACAATAAGGCATGCCACAAACACAATGATTTATAGTGGTTCGGTGCCAACCTTGCACCTACATCCACTCCCCAAGCTCCTACTTGGGAAATTCAATCCACTATACTTTGTATTTAACCCGAATACAACCGTCGGAAACTCCGACACTAGCTATCCCAAGCTAGTCCACTTGTTTCCCGGGTACAAGCCGACCCAATACACTCCGATTTCAGGTTCGGATCAACCTTTCCTTGTTTTGGAAACCCTCCAAAACAAAAACAATTGCTCACAAGATAAAATCAGTTTAGAGCATAATTAAGTACAAGAATAGCTCCTTAAGTGAGCGAATATAATAATAAATACGCTTTACTCAAATGAAGAAGCCCTTCTTGGATTTCCTCAAAGTGGATGAGAGATGAAGTAAATGCTTGAGGAGTTGGTGAGCTTGATTGAAGGCTTCTTGAAGGCTGTAAATGAGCTCTTGAATGAGGTTGAGAAGTTGGCTTGAGAGAACTCTCTCTTGAATGCACTTGAATGCCCTCTTGAATGCTCTTGATTTTCTCTTTTCAAATCACTTGAATGCCTCTTGGATATTTGGATCTCTCTTACTTTTGTTTTCCACCTTTTGAAACCTTTATAGCCTTAAGAGACAAGGGAAAACAAACTAGGCAGAAAAAGAGCCGTTAGAGCACAAAAAGCAGCATTAAAAAGCAACCAAATCTGGCCAAAAACTAGCCGTTACAGGCAAATCCCGACATATGAGTCGACTCATGAGTCGACTCATGCCTCAGGGGTCGACTCATGAGTCGACCTCTGTTGCAAAGTCCAGAGATTGGGTTTCTGGATTTTCTTGGCCCAAAACAGTAGAGGTCGACTCATGAGTCGACTCATGCCTTGTGGGTCGACTCATGAGTCGACTCACAGGTCGTGCCAAGCCAGAAAACCAGCGTGCCATGGCTAATCTTTGCGTGCCAATCAGCTCATAGTTTCATGAGTTGACTCATGAGTCGACTCATGAACTTCAAACCTTCATAACTCCAAAAATATAAGTCCAAAAACCATGAAACTTTCACCAATAGATTACATATCATTTGTTCTACACGATGATGCTATCAAATCAGAGTTTTGATGAAATTATGATTTTGCCCCTGTAGAGCATAAGGTCTTTTTCACATAAAAATTATTTGTATCCCTTCCAACTGTTTTGTAGTCATCAAAATCAATCTAGGAGCAACAGCAAGCCCGACTTTATTGAAAAAGTGTTGAGCATTTTCTCAATTAGAAGAGACAAGACCCGATAGAAACCTGAGATGAGATGAAAGAGAAACTCAGAGAGAAGTACCTCCCCATCTCCTACCAACAAAGACTTTTAGATCAATGACAGAAGCTTACTCAAGGGAATAAATCAGTCATCGAGTATATCATAAGATTTGATGAGTATCTCATGAGATGTGGAGTAGCCAAAGATAGGGTTGTTATCTTGTCTAGATTTAGAGCTGGATTACGAGAAGATATCCAGTGTGAGCTCTTTCTGCGAGAGGTAACCACATTAGAACAAGCTTATCAACTAACTTTAGACTTTAAGAGATTTTCTAGATATTCGACTCTCCATCATCCTGAACCTAGCCGAGTAACCCCTTCTGGATCGAGATCCAATATTAATCAAGTTTCTAGTAATGGACCTCCACCTACAAATCCTATTGAGAGAAAAGAAGATAAGAAAAAAGAAACTATAGGAGAGTTATCAAAAGGAAGTAGTTCTCGATCTCATTACTTCAAGTGCCATGGTTACGGTCATTTTGCTGCACAATGCCCCAATCAATCATTATTCGTAGAAGAATTAGAAGAAAAAATTCTAAAAAATATTGAGAAAAAAGTTTATGAAGCTGATCCAGATTTAGCCAAGCAGTTTGAGAGTACTGAGGACATCCTAGGTTATGTTGCACTTGAGTCAGACCTTAGGCTTGGAGTCATTAGGTATGTGCTAGCACAAACTAAGGAAAATGAAGACTGGCGTAGGACTTCTATTTTCCATACCTTCATAAAATTTGACGATAAAATTTGTAAAGTGATCATTGATAGCGATAGCTATATCAATGCCATCTCCATCAATACGGTTAAGCGATTAGGATTAACTTCTGTAGATCATCCCAGCCCATACCATGTGTCTTGGATAGATTCCTCTTCTATTTCCATCAAATTTAGATGCTGTGTGTCCATCTAGCTTCATTCTTATCAGGATCATGTGTGGTGTGATGTCTTACCCATGGAAGTCAGAAGTATCATATTAGGTCAGCTTTGGCTATTCGATAATAATGTTACGATTTATGGCCGAATCAACTCCTGTAGCTTTACTCATCAGGGTAAGAAGATCATGATTAATCCTTCCCCACCTAAGGCTACCAATAGAAAGATAGACGATGGACCAAAAAAAAAATCAAGAAGAAAAGCCTCCATCTGATAGGTGCTAAAGAATTAGAGACGACCATGAGTTAAGGATCACCAATTTGGATGCTTGCTGCAAGAGAAGTTCGTGAGGATTCTAAGGTGGATTATCCTAAGAAAGTAGCTAGCCTTCTTAATGAGTTTCATGATGTCTTTCCTGAGGATCTTTTAGATTACTTACCGTCTATGAGAAACATTCAACATGCCATTGATTTAGTTTCTGGATCTACCCTACCCAACTTGCTCCACTATAGGTTGAACCCTAATGAGCATGCTGAGCTAAAAAGACAAGTTGGAGAGCTGATAAAAAAAAAATTTATGAGGGAGAGTTTGAGTCCTTGCACGGTTCCTTCACTACTGACTCCAAAAAAGGATGGTCATGGAGGATGTGCATAGATAGCCATGCCATTAACAAGATCACTATTAAGTATCGCTTCTCCATCCCTAGGTTAGATGACATGCTAGATATGATGGCCGAAGCCACTATCTTTTCTAAGATTGATCTTAAGAGTGGTTACCATCAAGTAAGGATTAAATTGGGAGATGAGTGAAAAACTGCTTTTAAGACAAAAGATAGTTTATATGAGTGGATGGTGATGCCATTTGGATTATCTAATGCCCCTAGTACTTTCATGAGATGGATGACCCAAGTACTACGATCATTTATAGGAGTATTTATAGTCATATATTTTGATGATATTTTGATCTATAGTTGAACTAGGAAAGACCATCTAGATCATCTCCGAAGAGTGTGCCAAGTTCTTAGAATAGAAAGCTTGTATGCTAATCCTAAGCAGTGCGCTTTTATGACAGACCATATTATCTTTTTAAGTTTTATTGTTACTACTGATGGTGTGCCTGCCAATCCTGAAAAGATTAGAGCAATAGTTGAGTGGTTGGTACCTAAAAGTGTGCATGACGTACGGAGTTTTCATAGATTAGCAATCTTTTATCGTAGGTCCATAAAAGGGTTTAGCACCATAGTCACTCTCATCACTGACTGCATTAGAAAGAAAAAGTTTAAATGGACTAGGGCAGCCAATAGAGTCTTTCTAGACATTAAGGACAAAATGACCCATGCCTCAGTCTTACGTCTACCTGATTTTTCTAAGGTTTTTGAAGTAACATATGACGCATCAGGAGTTGCGATTGGTGGTGTCTTTAGTTAAGAAGGTCATCCGGTAGCATACTTTAGCGAGAAACTTAATGATTCTAAACTCAAATATTTTACCTACGATAAAGAGTTTTATGCGGTAATCTAAGCTTTAAGATATTGGAGACATTACCTACTACTACAAAAATTTAATTTATACTCTGACCATGAGGCCTTTTGATTTTTGAATTTTCAAAAGAAATTGAATTATAGACATGATAGGTGGGTCGAGTTTTTGCAAGTCTATATTTTTGTTTTGAAATACCTTGCAGATGTAAAAAATTATACTGCTGATGTCCTGAGTCATCGTCATACTTTGCTGTCTATCGTTAGTATAGAAGTTGTTGATTTTGATAAGGTTAAAGAAGATTATGAGGAGTGTCCAGATTTTGGTGATATACTTGCCACTTTACGTAAAGGACCATCTAGAGAATGTAGTGAATACACCCTTTAGGATGGTTATCTATTTAGAGGAACTAGACAGTGTATCCCCCATACATCTTTAAGAGACTTTTTTGTTTAGAAACTACATGCTGGAGGATTAGCTGGACACTTTGGTAGGAATAAAATCATAGAGTTGGTAGAAGCTTAGTTTTTTTGGCTAAGCTTGAAAAGAGATGTTGTCCGAATTGTTGTCCAATGTAGAACGTGTGCCGTGGCCAAGCAGAGAAAACAAAACATTGGCTTATATATACCCTTACTTATACCAGACTGTCCTTGGCAAGATTTTAGTATGGATTTTATTTTGGGATTACCTAGGATAGCTAGGAAGCATGATTCTGTTTTAGTGATTGTAGATCAAATTTCAAAAATGGCCCATTTCTTGCCCTGTTGTCAAACATTTGATGCATCGAAAGTTGCAAGGATATACTTTGATGAGATTGTTAAACTACATGGATTGCCTAAAATCATTGTTTCTGATAGGGATGTTAGATTTATGAGCTACTTTTGAAAAATCCTATGGCACCTTTTAGGCACAAAACTAAAATTTTTTTCTGTCTATTATCTATAAACGGACGGTCAGACCGAAGTGGTCAATAGGAGTCTTGAAAATCTATTGCGTTGCTTGATTGGGGAACATATGAATAACTGAGATTTTTTGCTACCCCGAGCCAAATTTGCATATAATAGCTCTGTTAATAGGTCCATTGGCATGAGTTCTTTTGAAGTAGTTCATGGATATCAACTTAGAAAACTAATAGACCTCATCCCACTGTCCATGCATGCTAGGATTTTTGAATCTGTAGAGTCATTTGCACAGCATGTCAAGAGTCTGCATAAAGAGATCAGTAAAAAAATTAGCATTAGCAATAAAGTTTATAGATAGAATGCAGATTCTCATCAACGTGCCTAAGAGTTTGTGGAGGGAGACTATGTGATGGCTCGATTGAGGCCTAAATGGTTTCCACCCGAAACTGTGAAGAAGTTACATGTTTGAGGAGTAGGTCCGTTTAAGATCATAAAAAAAATCAGATCAAATACGAATGTTGTGGACTTACCTTCTGATTTTGAGATTAGCTCTACTTTTAACATTACAGATCTTGTTGCCTATAAAGAACCAACTCGGATACCTAGTAAGCTATTTGAGCCTGAACCAATCTTTGAGAGCGAACCTGTCCCTGAGTGTCCACCAAGAAAAATATCAGCAAAACACGATCAGATTAAGAGAATTTTGGATGAGCAGATCCTCTCCACCTGAAGTCGAGGCTATCAGTGGTATTTGATCAGATGGCAAGGTCGATCGGAGTCTGAAGATATCTAGATCATTCGAAAAGAGCTGCAGTGCATTAATCCCAATCTACTTGAGCATTACCAGAGTGGAATCGATCCACACTCGACAGGGTCGAGTTCTCCCCATCTTGAGAGAATTGGTGTGGACACCAGAGCCATCAGAAGTTAGCGACATGACGTAGATTCGATTTAGATCGAAGAAGTCCCATCAGATTGATTCTACTTCAGTTATTTATTTTCAGTCAATAAGTTTTTAATGTATTTAGCTTTGGGTCTATAGGGCCATATTTGAATTTATCCACGTCACCTGTGGAGCCACCACTCTCCTCATGCCCAGGGAAGCAATATGCATGCCAGCATGTGCCGTGCCCAAGGATTCTCATGCCAAGTTGTGTCAAGCATCAAGCGCCTACATAGAGTTTCATTTCTTTCTGAGGATTCCTTAAGAGTTCTTGACTACTTACTTATTTTGTTGAAGGCTGATTTTTTTTTCATGGTAGATTATGTTATTTAAAAATCAGACATAATACTTTACTTTTTGTGGAGGGCTGATTTCTTCCTTGTAAAAGATAAGAGATTTCTAAAGAAATAGGACCCCTAGAGTCCTATATAAATCTTTGTATCTTTCATGAAGAGGGCAATGAATGATTTTACAAACTTCACAAATATTTATGTCAATCACTTCGAGAGGGAGAGGGTGTGAGACCCAAAAAAAATCATTCCACGAGGGGAGGGTGTGAGGTCCACTTTCTATCCTATCTCTTTAACCTTCATCTGCTTAAGATCCAGTGTTCCTACGACCTTGATTCGACTCCACCATCTACCCACGCAAGCCTATCCCACCAAGAGAGATCTGTCTCCTCCAAAATTTTCATCTATCATGCTACGAGAAAAGAGTGATCGTTTATTCTACAGATCATATGCTGTCAAGGACCTTTGTTCCTTCTTAGTTAATTTTTGATTTTGATTTTTTTTTATTTTCGATCTGATATTGGTAAAGATCTAGTTCTTTATCGATGGATCTATTTGGTTAAAAGATTAAGAGCCCTAATCAGGGTAGTTTCTTAACTACCATGATTCAGATTCTTATCATCTTCTTGAATTTTTTTATGGGTTTAATGTTTTACTCTTTCTCATTCCATTCATATCTCTTTTTTTATATTTACTTGTGAGTATGTTTAATTTTTGCTATTTGTTTATAATTTTTCTATTGTTAGTTGTTTACTGATCTCTAGAATGATATTTGTCTGCATCATTTAGATTGATCTCGTTTTAATCTCATATCAATCAACATGCCTCCTGAGCAGAGTATAGGCAACTATACTGTCTGTCCTGGAAGTAATGAGCCCTTGATCGGACGTGATTTGTTGTTGATGAACAGAAGGAAGCTTGATCATTAGGATTGATTTTTTTTTTTTTTATCTCTTCTTTAGGGTTGTCCCGTATCACTTCGTTATTCTATAATGACTGAGAAAGGGTAGGTAGGATTTCGATAGCAAATCGAAGATAGCATCCTTGCCTAACTGTTCATGTAATAGAAAGTCAAGTTTGCTAAGACTTTCAATCTACTTAATCATGTACAAGACATGATCGGTGACTGAAGCCCCCTCTCACATATGGGCTGAATACTATGCAGGAGATTTTTTATCTCGAGAGCATCCTCAGGGGTGCCGAAGGACTCATTCAATATTTGAATGATCTCCTTTGGCTGTACATCCTCAAACTTACGACTAAATTCGTCGTTCATAGCTGTCCTCATCACACAACGGACAGTCGTGCGGTCATTGAGTCACTTTATGTAAGTGTCTTTCATGGCATGAGGAGCATTGACTACAGGTTCTTTAGGTGCCTCATCCATAAGAACATATAAAATTCTCTCGTGCTCTAAAATGATCTTCAACTTTTGATACCAGCTATCAAAGTTGGGTCCGGTGAGCTTATCGCTGTCCAACAGCGTACGGAGGGATAGTATGTTGGCCATAACTAAAAAAAAGAATATTAGCCTATTAGTATATGAATTATTTTTAATCCTAAAGATATGGACTTTGGTCTAAAGGTCCTCTTACTATTTTTACGAATTGGTAGCCTCTATCTCCAACTCGAGAAATTATACTAATTTCTTAATGGGTACTAGAATCCACACAGACTGCATTCGGGCTCGAGTGTGGCTCGACCAACTCTAGGCATTCATGGATAGGTTTATAACCAATTATTTCTCCAAACAACTTCTAGCAATAAGTTTTGCCCTTGGCATTCCTTCAACAAGCGTGTGGCACCTCCACTGAAAATCTTGATTAGGTCCAACCATTAACATGACACATCAAGTGCATCCAACAAATAGATGTCCAGGCTCGAGTGTGGCTCGACCAACCTAAGCATTAATCTGAAGGTACATCATGATGGTCATATGATGAATGATAATTTCAATACGTAATAGACACCAGGCATGTGGCACCTCCAATGCCTATTTGAAATATTGGGCTCATTATCATGCACCTTAATGGGAGGAAATGATCAAGTTATCTCATAACTTTATCACTTTATGGACCTAATAATTTAGAAGATTTGATTTTATTGATCTAAAAATAAGAGAAGAAGTCGACCTGCAAGCTGCAAATCCTCCTATTGACTTCACCAAGTCATGTAAAGGATTAGACACAAGCTGGTCTAAAGATACCTAAATCAGTCACAATGATTCACCTTAATGGCATGGGTTTGCATGAATCGATTAGTGACCTAATAAAATATAATCTATCATGTTGGTCAGGTAAGTGAGATCAATGGGAGGGATGTGCCCTTAACTCACTATAGACGCATCTACGTGTATAGCTCTCAATTAAAAACTACTTTATCGAATCTGTCAAACTTACTTTAGACACTAACTAGTTAATTAATTTTGATTTGGCACACCAGAAGATTTAGGCTCAACCATGGAGCCATGATCATGGTCCATTTATTAGGGTCAAACACATGGACTTGATAAAATTTCAACTATTGAGATTGACTTAGAGAAATACTGATCTGATTTAATTCAACACTTGATTAGATTTAATTAATTTCTTTATATGATCCATATGTATTTCTAACCCTAGGTCTAACCCATTAGAAGGATCTAATTCATGCTAATCTTTTGCCCATCATTTTATGTGGTGTCTTAATGATCTTTCATTCTCAAATCTAGATTATTCAAAACTTAATTCAAAATTAAGTATGTGAAACGTGTGTTTCAGTCTGTAGAACTATTCTACAAAGGTTTCAAATGAAGTATACCATATATTTTAATAAATAAAAATAAATTTTTATAGTATGTTTAACAATTAAATATACATAGGTATGATCTAAACTTCATACATACATCTCATGCATCATAATAATTTTTAGATCAATACCAATTACATCTTATGTAACATACAATTCAGATCTAAAATAATTTTATATCTAAATTTTATCTTATTATAATAAATCATAAATTATTTTAAATTTAATATAAATATATTTATGATCAAAAGAATACATAAAAATCTATTCACTTTTCTTCTTCATGAAATCGGATCACAATGACACCCTTACACATCATAAGAGAACCTATCGAATAGGCAAAAGAGAGATTAATTTCTTCAATCTCCTATGATCGGACAGTCTGGTGATCTCATCAATCCAAGTACTAGGCTACTAAGATCTGAAATCTAATTTCATACGTAATTAAATCAACATGTAATTATTGATAAAATAATTTTGTGTCATGAATATATTCTTGATCTTATCAATTATGTTCTTCATCTAATCTAATTAGATTTACTATATCATATACATCATATCAGATCTGAAATATATCATATACTAATTACAAAATATTAATTTTATATTTAATATCATATAAAAAATTAATTAGATGCAAATATGAATACATAAAAAATAATTTTTTGTTAAAATCTATTTTCGCATAATGCTTAATTCTGATAGGATTCAGATTTAAATATCTATCGAAACAGATCTAATTCAGATCTAAAATAAATCTTACTTCATAAGAAAAATAATAATATTAAAATTTTATTAAAATAAATTTAAAATAGATTTTAATTCATATTGTTATTCCATTAAAAATTCAGTAACAATAGAATTCTGTTATAACAAACTTATAATAACCTCAATCAATCATTGATTAGGATCATCTAATCTAATCAAAATTAGATCAAAAATTTTAAATAAATAGATTTAAATTAGTTTTAATATCTTACAAAAAATATCAATTACATCTTATGTAATTAATCCTAAAAAATTCAGTTATGCATGTATATATTTTAGACCTCCTCTGATATCAGTTGAAGGGAAGGAAAACTGTTTCTCTTCGGAAGGTCCAGGTTGTATCTAAAATTTTTTATATTAATCTACATAAATAAAAATTAAATTTTTATTTGATTAGTAGTAGAACCAGAGATTAAATCTCAATTAATCTGAATTAAACCTTTGCGGAGGCCTGGATGTGCAGAAGCTCTACTTCGCATGCATGCCAGACACCGCAGGAAAATGAAATGAGCTCCATCCAATTAGCTTCGCAACCCAATTAAATGAGAGAGGAGATGTGTTTGTATGACACCTCACACCAGCAAATGGAATGCCCAAAGAGAGCCCACGCCTAAGGGAGAAAGGGCGGCAACAAGGAGAGAGACCAAGGAGAAGAAGATACCTCTCTCTCTTTTCACGCCTCTCTCTCTTTCTCTCTTCTCTCAATTTGATTTTTTTGCTATGTATCCATAGATAGAAACCCTCTTTATTTATAGATGATTCTCATGACCCAATAAGTATAGGAGTCCTAACTCAAATCTAATTTGAATTAGTCCAATACTTATGAAAGAAGGATTCCTATATGAGATAGAATTGCCATCACTTATAACAACTAATTTGCATCCACTCCCTCACCCACATGGGATGACCCAAACTAGCACTATTCTAGATGTTGGTTGGTCCACATGAGAGGAGAATCTTAGTGCAAATAAAAATTCTCATATCTCATCAAAATAGATCCGATTCGAATCCAATTTGAAGCTGGTTCGAAATAATTTTTGAAGGCTGTCAATCCCAAACTCTTTAGGACTTTTGTATCAAATCTAACTTAAATTTTGGATCCAATTAAGTCCAATTAATTTAGATCTAAACTAAAATTAATTAGTACTTAAATCTAATCTCTCATATGCTCCATGGATCATAGATCAGAAACTGTTTATCTCCGAGATCGAACCTGAATCTCATGTGTAGTACTAGCTAGACATAGTCAATGCTTCAATCTCGTTTGACCCATAACTTAATTCTCAATCAAGTTAGCTTATATGTTCAATCAAGTCAAGTACTTTCAAATTGGATATATAAACATAGGTGTTGCTTCTTGAATTGATTTTGATGATTACAAAATATTTGAGGGAATTACTAATGATTCTGGCTTGAAAAAAGACTTATTGCATTCCAGGGGCAAAATCATAATTTTGTCAAGACCTGATTCAGAAGCCTCAAGAGCAAGAACTGAAGATGTACAATCCATTGGAGGAAATTTTAATATTTTTGAAAGTATATTTTGTAAGAAAACTAGATTTTTATTTTTGAGTCAACCCCATGAGTCGACTCATGGCTTAAAGGGCTGAACGGCACGCTGAAATTTTGGCTGGCACTCTCTGTGAGTCGCCCCCATGGGTCGACCCCTTGGCATGAGTCGACCCTATGAGTCGACCTCTACTACTTTGCAGACCAAAATTATAGAACAGTCATTTTCTATTCTATTCCACAGTGGTCGACCCTATGAGTCGACCCATGAGCATGAGTCGAACCTATGAGTCGACCCCTGTGATGAAAAATTTTTACAATGGCTAGTTTTTAACCCATTTTAATTACATTTAGTGCTCATTTAATGTGCTCTAACGGCTCTATTTCAGCTCAGATTACTCTCCACCATTATTTGAAGTTATATAAATGGACTTAAAGGAGGGAATCAGAAAGAAGAAAGAGAGAAGGATTTTAAAGAGGATTTCAAGCATTCTTTTCAATCCTAAGCAAGAGACCACTTAAAGCATTCAAGAAGCTTTTAATTCAAGTTCACCAACTCCTCAAGTGCTCATTCAAGTCTCCAACTACCTTGAGGAAATCAGAAAAAGCTTTCTTCAAATTGTGTAAAGTGTATTTAATGCCTTATTCGCTCATTAAAGGAGCTTCTTTTATATTTCTGTACTGTTAACTGTAATACTCTTTTTGAGTCATTAATTTTATTTTGGAAGGGTTCCAAAACGTAGGAAGCTTGATCCGAACCTTGAATCGGATTGTATTGGGTTGGCTTGTACTTGAAAAATAAGTGGACTAGCTTGGGATAGCTAGAGTTGGAGTTTTCGACAAGTGTATTTAGGTTGAATACAGTTTAGTGGATTGGAATTCCTAAGTAGGAGCTTGGGGAGTGGATGTAGGTGCAAGGTTGGCACCGAACCACTATAAATCCTCTTGTTTGTGTTGTGCTTAATTGCTCTCCTCTTAAACTTCTTTATTCTCTTGCATTCTTGCATACAACCATTACCCTTGCATCAATTACACTCTCCTTACTTATCTTAATATTGTTAAATATTCTTCATAAGTTGTAAGTTAAGTTTAAATTTTTAGAAATCCAATTCACCCCCCCTCTTGGATTGCATAGCTGGACAACAAGTGGTATCAGAGTTCGATGCTCTAGCCCTACTTTAATTTAACCATCAAAGAGTTAAAGATCTATGGCAACTCATGTTGGCACTTCTCTAGCTGAGGGGCAGTCCACTAACCGACCTCCACTTTTCAATGGGTCAAACTATATCTATTGAAAAGCTTGGATGAAAATCTTCATTCATGTACTTGACTATGATATGTGGAGTATCATAGTAAACGGCCCTCACACACCCACTAAAATTATTGATGGTGTGGAATCAACCAAACTCGAAAAAAAATGAGATGAGGTTGATAAGAAAATGGCTCAACTAAATGCTAAAGCCATGAATGTTTTGTATTGTGCCCTAGATGCTAATGAATTCAATCGTATTTCAACATGCATGTCTGCTAAGGAAATATGGGATAGATTAGAAGTAACTCATGAAGGAACCAATCAAGTAAAAGAATCCAAAATTAACATACTCATGCATAAATATGAACTTTTTAAAATGGAGCATGATGAATCTATAACTGAAATATTTACTCATTTTACTGATATTATAAATGGTCTGAAAAGTCTTGGTAAGTCTTATTCTAACAGTGACCTCATGAGCAAGATTCTTAGGTCATTACCAAGAACTTGGGAAGCCAAAGTGACCGCTATCCAAGAAGTCAAGGATCTGAACGTCCTACCCTTGGAAGAGCTTTTAGGATTACTGATGACACATGAGTTGAGCATGAAACAACACCAAGAAGAAGAAGTCAAAAAGAAGAGGACAATCATGCTCAAATCCATGGCTCAACTTGAAGAAGAAACTGATGATATAGAAAATGAAGAGTAAGATGAAGAAATGGCTTTCATTACTAGAAGGTTTAAGAAATTTTTGAGAAAAAAGAAACAAAGAATGAGGAAGAGGCCACCCATAAAAGGAGAATATAGCAAAGAAAAGGATAAGGACCAACCTCTTATTTGCTACGAATGCAAGAAACTATGATATTTTAAGTCTGAATGCCCACAACTGAAGAAGGGTCCCAAGAAGTTCAAGAAGAAGACCATGATGGCTACTTAGAGTGGAAGTGATGAGTCAAGCTCTGAAGAGGAAGACTCAAATGAACAAGCCAACTTGTGCCTTATGGCACATGAAAATGAGGTAAACTCTGAAACTCCTATTGACTTTATCTTTGAAGAACTTGATGAAGCCTTCTATGATTTAATTGATGAACTAAAGAAGCTAGGGGTAAGGAACAAAGAGTTAAAATCAAAGAATCAATCTTTACTGAAACAAAATGAGAGCATTTCAAATGAAAAATCTATCCTGCTTCAAAAAAATCTGAACTTAAAGAATGAAATTGTCAAGCTAAAATCAATAGTTGAAAAATTCACTTTAAGTTTTAATAAACTTAATATGATTCTTGAAAATCAAAAGACTGTTTATGATAAGGCTGGTCTTGGTTACAACCCCTTAAAGAAATAAAAGTTTCTAAAAGTTTTCAAACATTACTTGCTTCAAATGTGGTAAAGTAGGTCACAAGTCATATACTTGTCTCTCTAACAATTTCTTAAATTCTAATGCAAAGAAAATATGGGTTCCAAAAGGAACCATTGTGACTAACCAAAAAGGACTCAAGAAAGCTTGGGTACCTAAAGTAAAAACTTGATTTTTGCTTGCAGGTGTGTCTAGCATCCCAAAGAGCAAACCGAAAATGGTATCTTTGTTAGAACATGATCTCGGCTCCTCCCACGGACTTTGGGTGCAGTAGAACCAGCAACGAATAGATCTGGAGACTTCTGGACACGATCCAAGGCCCTTGATGAAATCAGCCTGGTTGCTGTCTTCTTCGTCAGCCTTTCGTTCCAGATGAAGAACGCCTTTGAAACCACCTCTAAAAAATCCAAGATTTGGTACCCAATAAGACCAGACCTGGATCGAGGTTCTCCAACTTGTAGATCTCAAATTAAGGTATTCTAGATGGGGAAGAAGATAGATGGAGACAGACCTCACAGATCTATCCTGCTGCAGCCTTTTTGTAGATCTGTTGATGGAGATCTCATCCGTGCCTCAAACGACCTCAGATCAACTCCAGATCTGAGAGAGACTTGTACCAACCTCTTCTCAAGAGATTCCAAGTCCTGAACCTGGTGTTTCGGTGCCTGCAAGAGGGGGAGAGCAGATCTAGTAGGCGGCTGCAAGGGGGAAGGGGCTAGCGCCTCCCTTCCTTTCTTTCCTTTTATGGACTGGCGGCAAGAAACTCTAGGGTTTCTTGCTCCTGGTGCATGGAAGATTGCTGGAGAGAGAGGGAGAAGAGAGAGAGAGACTTGGAAGAAAGAGTCGTCTATTTTCTTGGCTTGATCAAAACTATACAAGTACATGTATATATAAACACCGGGTCAAGTGACCCAAACCCAAAACTTCCTTGACCAACTCTATGGGAGATTAGGTTAACCCAAGCTCATGTACACCCATGACTCGACCTAATCTCACCTATCCTGGACCCAGACCTGGTCCATAAAGAGTTGGTTCCTTGAGGCCCACATAACCTAGACCTCAAGAACCCGAAAGGCCCACAGCCTTTCAACCTAGGGCCCAACTAGCCCTAGAGCCTCCATGAAGCCCTCATGAATGATGGACCTTGGCCTTAGCCTTGGTCCCCTGGGCCTTGGGCACACCACCTAGATCATAACAATCTCCACCTTGGTGTCCCAAGGTCTCAACCAGCTCCACTCTGTCCTTGTGACTGTAGACCCATTTGCAGCCAATGGGCCTCTTCCCCTGTGGCAACTGCACCAATCGCCACGTCTGATTCTGGTGGAGAGACTGCATCTCCTCAGACATCGTCTGGACCCACCGCTCTCTATCCTGGCTCTCAATAGTCTCCTGATACATGTATGGGTCTCCATTCGCTGTCACCAGGGCATATGATAGCATCTCCTCGAAGCCATATCGGTTCGGTTGCCTGATGGTCCTCTTGGGCTTGTGTAGGGCAACACCGATATCAGTCCTCGGTCCAGCTCGCTCCTGCTGGACCTCTCCACCTCGATCATCCATCCGAGTCCTCTCCACCTGTGGAGACACCTTAGGTAGGTTCTCCACCTGAATGTCATGTCCTCCCGTAGTACCTGCAAGAGGCAAAATCAAAGAGGTAAGCTGTCCAACAGTGCCCTGCTGGACCTCCTCTTGCTCCTGCTGCTCCTCCATGCCTGCTTGCCTCCATAGGACTGACTCCTCATCAAAAGTCACATCCCGACTAATGATGATCTTTTTTTCCAAGGGATCCCACAGCCTGTATCCCTTGACTCCTCGCGGATAGCCTAGAAACACCGCCTTGCATGATCTGGCATCTAGCTTGCTCCGCTCACCAGCTCTAATGTGCACATAGGCCGTGCACCCAAATACCCGTAGATGGCCCAGCCCAACTGTCCTCCCAGACCACACCTCCTCTGGAAACCTGCCATCCAACTTGGTGTGAGGTGACCGATTGACCAAGTAACCGGCTGCATCAACTGTGTCAACCCAGAACTCCTTTGGAAGCCCTGCCTGCAGCCTCATGCACCGTGCCTTTTCCAAAAGTATTCTGTTCATCCTCTCGGCCACCCCATTCTGCTGTGGAGTCCCCTTAACTGAGAAGTATCTCCTGATCCCACACTCCTCATAGTAGTCCTGGAACTCTCTGCTGGTGTACTCCCTACCATTATCTGACCTCAAACACTTCATGCTCCTCCTGCTCCTTCTCCACCTCCGCTCTCCAGATCTTGAACTTGGTGAAGACCTCTGACTTCTCTCTCATGAAGTAAATCCAGAGCTTCCTTGAGAAATCATCAATCAGGGTCATGAAGTATCTGGCCCCATTCCAAGCTAAAACTGGGCTGGTCCCCACACATCCGTGTGTACTAACTCCAAAGGGGCTGCACTCTGGGCTGTACTGATGGTGAACTGAACTCTCCTCTTTTTTCCATCTGGCAAGGCTCACAGATCTCCCCTGTAGCACCATCCTCCAGATCAGAGATGAGTCCTCTCCTGCTTAATTCCCTCAGCCCCTTGTCACCCATGTGGCCTAGGCGGTAGTGCCACATCCTGTAAGTCCCCTCCTGGTCCTGTGCTGCAGCTGCTGCATCAGACTCTCCGATCACCACAGATCCCTCCATGCGATAGAGGTTATTGTCCAACCTCCTGCCTCTCATCACCACCATAGCTCCATTGAAGATGTTCAGTACTCCGCTTCTAGCCCTACTGTTGAAGTTGTATCCACTGCGCTCCAAGTAGCCTAGTGACACTAGATTCTTTTCTAGCTCTGGGATGTGCTTTACATTTGTCAATGTCCTCACAATCCCATCAAACATCCTCACCCTGACTGTCCCTATCCCAGCCACCTTGCAAGGATGATTGTCGCCTAGAGTCACTGATCCCTCATCTGTCTTGGTGTATGTCGCAAACCAAGACCTGTGTGGTGTGTAGTGATGTGAGCACGCAGAGTCTAGTGTCCACTCCTCTGTGTAATGTGAAGGAACCAGATCTAGGGTTTCAGGGTTAGATCTTGAAACTTTTTCAAGATCATACAGCGGAAGACTAAAATAAATCAAAATTTATTTTCTAAGATCAGAAAATCCCTAGATCTAAGATCCTATTACATGATTATTACATAGCATTAAATCAAAAATTAAAATATATATAAATATAGTATGAACTACATGTTGATCATATCAACATGTTTCTATACTAGCTACATCTAATGTATGTATTAAATAATAGATCAGATCTATTACCTTGCAAGTTAGACGCTCTAACCTCGCTGATCTGGGCTTAAGGATGATGTTGCAAGCCGCACATGCATCCGGCCTCTAGGAGTCATCCACACGAGCCCACGAATCTCGATCAGAAGTCCTGCTTCAGGAAATCAGCACAGTATGCTAGTACTGCACTGATCCTTCTTTGATGGTTGATCAGGTGCCTCCTTATTCTTCATTTGGACTCTTCCAAAGATGGAAAGTAGAAGGAGGAGTTTCAGATCTGAGACGCTCTCAGGAAACTCAAGATGGAAGGAGGAAAGATATGAAAATAAAAACCCTAGAAGAAGACCCTCTTCTTCTTCACATTTTTCTCTCTAGACACCCAAACTTGCGTCTTTTATATCTCCATGACCCAAAGGTATTTCTCTCTGATTTTTGGATGGAAGAAAGGCCTCTCAAAAAACTATCTTCCTTTAAAATTTCACGAAGAAATTCATCTTATATAGAGAGATATGATAGAGTCTTTGTCTAGGTCAAACACCTAGTCAAGGCTTATCCAAACATGGCAAGTTAAGGGACGCCCAACTCTTGAGCACCTCCTCCATATTTTCGTGCATGGATCACCAAAAAAGGGTGTATAATGTAAACCCTAAAAGCCATGAAAATTCTAAAAAAAATTTGGATAAATTCGGTGCAAAATTGAAAGAGTTTTGGATTTCTAAAACTCTATCTCATAGAATTCGAAATCCAAACTTATTCCTTTTAGATTTGATCCAAATCACCTTCCATGTAAGAAAGAAGAGAGGAGACCTTTTGTGAACGTGGGAGAGATCTGGGAGAGTGCTTTTGTCGCACAAAATAAGTGGAGATTGGCGTTGAATAAGAGAGAGGGCGTGGAGAAGGTTTATGTGGCGCAAGGTGGAATCCTAGTCCTACTAGGATTCTGTCTCATAACTTGTTTTAATTTGGTTTTCCAAACCAAATCAAATCAAAATTAGATCAACCCAATAGGTCTTAACCTAATTAAGAACCTAATTTAATCAGATTAAATTAAATTTAAATCTGATTTAATTTTCTAATCAAATTAGAAATTAGATTGACCCAAGTCCTAGTTGAACTAGGACTAGTTTTTCCTTGCACTTGGCTTATCCAATAAACCAATTAGACTTGATCCAATCAAGCCCAAACCAAATCTAATTAAATTATATTTAATTATACTTAATCTCAGCCCATTGGCTTAATCAAATTAAGCCAATTAGCAATCAAATTGCTAATCGATCCTCCTGCAACACTTGCACTGGGTTAAATGTCAATCGTATTGATTATTTAACCCTATAATGATTCTTAATCGTTGATCAACCATCCGATCGGATTATGAACTCTAATGTGTGTAACCTCATAGGTCCGAACCTAAGCCGGTAGCATAGAAATAAATTCCTATATCAATCGAAGTGACCATCTAGCAATGGTACCCGACGTCCGGATAGGTCGAATGTGTAGAACAACATCCTTAGAACCCATGCGGATATAGTTTTCATATAATTCATCCCCTTGACCAAAATGATCATAGGACACCCCAGAGCTCAACTGTCAACTCTGATCAGGTTGTCCACATTGTATTTCAAAATATCAAATCCATCTGATGGATTACCCTGGCCAAGGTTTTGCTAAATTGAAATACAGTGACTCATTCTTCTCCAACTCTTGGAGTGGTCAATCCCATCTCGATCACACTCTGACTTCGCAAGTACTTGACTGTGCCCAGAAGACTTCCGTCCCTGAATTAAAAATTCAGTTAGTCCAGTACCAAAGCACAGTGAGTTGCTTGCAAGTCAATGAGGCGATCTCAAGTCTAAGGGACATTTATACCTATATCCCATCAGAGACATTCTTGACAGCAGAATGCTCTGGAGTTGGTCATGTTCAATGACGATGTACCCTTACATCTCACCTGTATGCCATACCAGTGTCTCCACACTCCTTGGTTAAGAGGACAACCAACCCATATGGCCTACAGCGACCTATGCTTGATAGAAGCTGTCGTCCTTATTAACAGCCTATCATTTGGTCGTGAACAGTTTTAAGGACTAATCGATAAATCCTCTCTTTATCGAACTTAAATAGTCCTAAGGACTTCATCATAACAACGGAGTTCATTAGAAGATGAAAGCTTATGATGAAGATGCCAAATATAGTTTATTTATTAACAAATCAATTATAATACTTGGTTGCTCAACCGTCAACAGCTTGACGATTGGCTTTTTGGGACACATTTTCCAACAACTCCCACTTGTCCTAAAGCCACTCGGCACAGTATCTAATACCCATCTTCGACTTGTGGTTGTCGAACTCCTTTATTGCCAAGGCTTTAGTGAAGGGGTCGGCTAGGTTCTCTTTTCCGTCAATCTTCTAAAGGTCGACGTCACCTCGATCCATGATCTCTCAGACCAGGTGGAAGCGACACAAGATGTGCTTCATCCGCTGATGTGCTTTGGGTTCCTTCACCTGAGCTATGGCACCAGTGCTGTCACAGTAGAGCAGGACTGGACCATCGAGGGAGGGTGCTACTCCGAGCTCGTTGATGAATTTCCTCAGCCACACAGCCTCCTTCGCAGCATCTGATGCTGCGATATACTCCGCTTCACAAACAGAGTCCGCCACAGTATGCTGCTTGGAACTCTTCCAGCAGATGGCTCCACCATTCAGAGTAAAGATATAACCTGACACACTCTTGCTGTCATCATGGTCAGATTGAAAGCTAGAGTCTGTGAACCCCACAAGTTTCAGATCTGACTCGCCATAAATCAACCATTGGTCCTTAGTATTTCTCAAATACTTAAGGATGGCTTTAACCACTTTCTAGTGGTTTTCTCCAAGATCAGATTGGTATCTACTCACTACTCCTAGTGAGTATGCCACATCTGGTCTTGTACATGTCATGGCGTACATGATAGATCCCACGGCTGAAGCATATGGGACTCTACTCATACGCTCTCTCTCTTCAGGAGTTGTCGGACAATCCTTCTTAGAGAGAGAAATTCCTTGGCCTATCGGTAGATAGCCCTTCTTGGAATTTTTCATGCTGAACCTCTTCAGCACAGTGTCTATGTACATGGACTGGGATAACCCAAGCATCCTTTTAGATCTATCCCTATAGATCTTCATCCCTAGGATGTAGGATGCTTCACCCAAGTCCTTCATGGAGAACTGTGATGACAACCAAACTTTTATTCCCTGTAGTACGGAGATGTCATTCCCGATTAAGAGAATGTCATCCACGTACAAGACAAGGAATACCACAACTGGACCATTTGCCCATTTATAGATGTAGGGCTCTTCTCCATTCTTAATGAAGCCATACGTTTTGATCACCTTATCAAAATGCATGTTCCAACTTCGAGAAGCTTGCTTCAATCCATAAATGGATCTCTGAAGCTTGCACACCTTGGACTCATCTGTGGATGTAAACCCTTCAAGTTGTATCATATACACCTCTTCAGTCAGCTCTCCATTCAGAAAAGCTGTCTTTACATCCATCTGCCAGATCTCATAATCTAGATGGGCAGCTATTGCAAGCATTATCCGAATAGATTTGAGCATTGCCACAGGAGAAAATGTCTCGTCATAGTCAATACCATAACGTTGACGATACCCCTTGGCAACCAGACGGGCTTTATAGGTCTCCACCTTTCCGTCTGTGCCCTTCTTCCTTTTGAAGACCCATTTACACCCAATGGGTTTAACCCCTTCAGGTGGGTCAACCAATGTCCATACATCGTTGACCTTCATGGATTCTATTTCGGATTTCATGGCTTCAAGCCATTTCTCGGAATCAGGTCTCTGCATAGCATCCATATAGGTGATCGGATCCTCATTATTCTCATCAAGTTCGATGGGATCACCATCCCGGACCAAGAAACCATAGTATCTGTCCGACTGACGCGGTACTCTACCGGATCGCCTTAATGGTGCAGGTATATTGGGCTCCGGATCTGATCTAATCATATCCGACTCAGGTTCAGCTATTGGTGTCGGTCCTTCTACCTGTTGAACTTCATCAAGTTCAACCTTAGAGGCAACGGTTCCTTCACCAAGGAACTCCTTTTCTAAAAAGATTGCTTTAAGGCTGACGAACACCTTTTGAACATCAGCATGGTAGAAAAAATATCCTTTTGAATCTTTGGGGTACCCTATGAATGAGCATTTGTCAGACCTAGGTCCAAGTTTGTCTGTGACTAATCGTTTGACATAGGCCGGGCACCCCCAGACCCTAAGGTGTGAAAGTACTGGCTTACGCCCTATCCATATCTCATATGGAGTCTTAATTATAGACTTACTTGAAATCTTATTTAACAGATAACAGGTCGATTCGAGTGCATATCCCCAGAAGGATATCAGCAAGCTAGCAAAAAACCCATCATGGATCGGACCATGTCTAACAAAATCCGATTGCTCCTTTCAAACACACCATTATGCTGTGGTGTTCCTGGAGGAGTCCATTGAGAGAGAATCCCATTCTCTCCTAGATATGTGAGAAACTCACTAGAAATGTATTCTCCTCCTCGATCAGATCGAAGAGTTTTAATACTCTTCCCAGTTTATTTTTCTACTTCACTTCAGAATCGTTTGAACATTTCAAATGAATCCGATTTATGTTTCATCAGATAGACATATCCATATAGGTATAGGTCATCCGTGAAAACTATGAAGTAGAAATATCCACCTCTAGCACTGGTGCTCATGGGCCCACATACATCAGTATGTACTAGGCCCAAGAGCTCAGTAGCTCTCTCACCTTTTCCAGTAAAAGGTGACTTGGTCATTTTACCAAGAAGACAGAACTCACAGGTTGGAAGTGATTCACAATCACTGACTTTGAGGATTTCCTCTTGAGTCAACCTGTTTATTCTGTTCTTATTTATATGACCTAGCCTACAGTGCCATAAGTAGATATCTGACACACTATCTAATCTAGAGTGCTTGCCAGTAGAATAGACTCTTATCAGGCTTGACCTTTTTGGTCTGGCTCTGCACTGATGTCCTAGCCTGAACTTGCACCTTCTTTACTTTCTTCTTCTTGTTCTTCTTCCTTTTCTCAAAGGGTCAAGAACCAGAAGATGAACCTCCCACTGAGTTCACTGAGTTCACCGACTCCTTGAGGAGTTGGTGATCCTTCTCAAAGTTCTGAAGCAACCCCATTAACCCATGGTAGTTTACTTCAGGCTTTATCATTCTATAATGAGTGAGGAATGGGAGACAAGACTTGGGCAGCGAGTTCAGTATTGCATCTTTCCCAAGCTGCTCATGCAAGAGAAAGCCGAGCTTGCTCAATCGTTCCATCTGCTCGATCATGTACAATACATGATCAGTGACAGAGACTCCATCCCGTATTTTGGCATTGAAGATGGCACAACTAGTCTTGTGCCTCTCTACGTCATCGGGTGTGCCAAAGGTATCCTCCAACACTTGAAGCATGTCCTTTGGCTGAGCCGTCTCGAATCTGCGACTGAACTCGTCGCTCATGATAGCAGCCAGCATGATACAGCGCACCGTGGTCCGGTCACTGAGCCACTTCTGGTAAGTGTCTCTGACTGTTCCACGTGCATTGACAGCTGGCTCCTCAGGTGCAGGATCCATTATCACATATAGGATCCGTTCATGCTCCAGGACTATCTTCAACTTTCGGTACCAGCTACCGAAGTTGGGTCCCACCAACTTATCATTGTCCAACAATGATCGGAGCGATAGGGAAGTGGCCATATTTGCACAAAGGAGAACCATAACCTAATTAGTAATTGATTCATTAAACCTAAAGATTTGGACTTTAATCAAAAGATTTCTCCCACTATTTTATTCGAATTGGTAGCCTCTACCTTCAATTCGAGGAATTACCCTAATTTCTTAGCGGGTACTAGAATCCACTTAGACTGCACACAAGCCCAACTTTGGTTGGCCAACCCATGTACATCTAAGGGTAGGTTCATAACCAATTGTTTCTCTAAACAATTTCTAGTAATTTTAATTTTGCCCCAGAAACCTAATCAGTAGGCTTTGGCCTCCACTGTAAGGATCCGGTTAGGTCCAACCATTAACATGATCATACTTGGTGTATCTAACCAACGAATGATTAAGCCCAACTTTGGTTGGCTCACCTAACCACCATTAGAGAGACACTTCCAAGTCATCATATGATGAGTGATAATTCCACTAGTCAACAAGCACCAGGCCTTTGGGTCTGCAATGATTATTGAGTTCATGGACTCATTATCAAACACCTTAATGGGAGGCTATGACTCAGTTATCTCCATAACTTTATCATTTTAAGGACCTAATAATTTTAGAGGATTAAATAATATAGAGGATGAGGTCAGATGAACCAGCTTATCATGATTCTCCCACTGACTTCACCAAGTCAGCTTAAGGGAGACCATTAAAAGGGCTGGTCTAGGAGCACCTAAATCAGTCACACTGATTTACCTAGCTGACATGGGTCAGCTCGAATAGTCAAGTGATCCGATCAAAACATAATTTCACCAAGAGGCCAGGTAAGTTCGATCAGTGGGAGGGTCTGCCAAAACTTGCCTTAGACACCATCATGAATGGCTAGGTAAGCGGGCTCCCAATTAAAAACCACCGGTCTGGTTTACCTTAGACACCAACTGGTTTAATTAGTTTCGATTAGATCAACCTAACAGTTCGTGCTAGACCGCTTAGCCAAGAATCAAGTCCATTTGGTTCTCGTTAAAGATATGGACTTGACCAACTACAACTATTGTAATTGATCTAGAGAATCCTTGACCTAATCTAAGACAACAATTGATTAGATTTAGTCAATTCTCTAATTAAGTCCATCTTTAATCTAACCATAGGTCTAACCCAATTAATGGACCTAATTCCCACTAACCCATTAACCCAATGTGTTATGATTTGTGTCTTAGGTTCTTCAATTCACAATCCTAGAACCTAATCAAACAACTTCTTAATTCTTAATTAAGTTTTGGGCTGAGGGTTGGGTTCGGCTTTTCAAAAAATCATTTTCATATTTGTAAAATAATTTTATAATATGATTCTACCAATCATATTGCATGTTTGATTCATAATCAAGATGCAAGTGAAATAAACATGAAACTACTTTAGATCTAATCTAAACAGGTTCATGTAATTGAAACAATTTCAACTTTAAATAATTTCTTTGCATAAAAATTATTAACAAAGAGATTTTATTTCAGATTTAAACATCTTTTAAATCTAATAAATCATAAATTTAATCTAGATCATATCTAACAAATTTATGATTAAAGATAGATCTATACAAACTAGGACAACCTTTGCACTGTAAGGGGTAAACCTTACAGCAGGACAACCTTGCAGTTTGTGATTGATCTAAAATTTTAATTTCAAATTTAATAATCAGATTATAAATTAGATCTAATCTAAAAAATAATCTAAGCATGTATAAATAATCATATAATAAAGAACCTAGGCTCTGATACCAATTGTAGGAACCAGATCTAGGGTTTCAGGGTTAGATCTTGAAACTTTTTCAAGATCATACAGCGGAAGACTAAAATAAATCAAAATTTATTTTCTAAGATCAGAAAATCTCTAGATCTAAGATCCTATTACATGATTATTACATAGCATTAAATCAAAAATTAAAATATATACAAATATAGTATGAACTACATGTTGATCATATCAACATGTTTCTATACTAGCTACATCTAATGTATGTATTAAATAATAGATCAGATCTATTACCTTGCAAGTTAGACACTCTAACCTCGCTGATCCGGGCTTAAGGATGATGTTGCAAGCCGCACACGCATTCGGCCTCTAGGAGTCGTCCACACGAGCCCACGAATCTCGATCAGAAGTCCTGCTTCAGGAAATCAGCACAGTATGCTAGTACTGCGCTGATCCTTCTTTGATGGTTGATCAGGTGCCTCCTTCTTCTTGATTTGAACTCTTCCAAAGATGGAAAGTAGAAGGAGGAGTTTCAGATCTGAGACGCTCTCAGGAAACTCAAGATGGAGGGAGGAAAGATATGAAAATAAAAACCCTAGAAGAAGACCCTCTTCTTCTTCACGTTTTTCTCTCTAGACACCCAAACTTGCATCTTTTATATCTCCACGACCCAAAGGTATTTATCTCTGATTTTTGAATGGCATAAGGGAATCTCAAACAACTATCTCCCCTTAAAATTTCACGAAGAAATTCATCTTATATAGAGAGATATAATAGAGTCCTTGTCTAGGTCAAACACCTAGTCAAGGCTTATCCAAACATGGCAAGTTAAGGGACGCCCAACTCTTGAGCACCTCGTCCATATTTTCATGCATGGATCACCAGAAAAGGGTGTACAATGTAAACCCTAAAAGCCACAAAAATTCTAAAAAAAATTTGGATAAATTCGGTGCAAAATTGAAAGAGTTTTGGATTTCTAAAACTCTATCTCATAGAATTCGAAATCCAAACTTATTCCTTTTAGATTTGATCCAAATCACCTTCCATGTAAGAAAGAAGAGAGGAGACCTTTTGTGAACGTGGGAGAGATCTGGGAGAGGGCTTTTGTCACACAAAATAAGTGGAGATTGGCGTTGAATAAGAGAGAGGGCGTGGAGAAGGTTTATGTGGCGCAAGGTGGAATCCTAGTCCTACTAGGATTCTGTCTCATAACTTGTTTTAATTTGGTTTTCCAAACCAAATCAAATCAAAATTAGATCAACCCAATAGGTCTTAACCTAATTAAGAACCTAATTTAATCATATTAAATTATATTTAAATCTGATTTAATTTTCTAATCAAATTAGAAATTAGATTGACCCAAGTCCTAGTTGAACTAGGACTAGTTTTTCCTTGCACTTGGCTTATCCAATAAACTAATTGGACTTGATCCAATCAAGCCCAAACCAAATCTAATTAAATTATATTTAATTAAACTTAATCTCAACCCATTGGCTTAATCAAATTAAGCCAATTAGCAATCAAATTGCTAATCGATCCTCCTGCAACACTTGCACTGGGTTAAATGTCAATCGTATTGATTATTTAACCCTATAATGATTCTTAATCGTTGATCAACCATCCGATCGGATCATGAACTCTAATGTGTGTGACCTCATAGGTCCGAACCTAAGCCGGTAGCATAGAAATAAATTCCTATACCAATCGAAGTGACCATCTAGCAATGGTACCCGACGTCCGGATAGGTCGAATGTGTAGAACAACATCCTTAGAACCCATGCGGATATAGTTTTCATATAATTCATCCCCTTGACCAAAATGATCATAGGACACCCCAGAGCTCAACTGTCAACTCTGATCAGGTTGTCCACATTGTATTTCAAAATATCAAATCCATCTGATGGATTACCCTGGCCAAGGTTTTGCTAAATTGAAATACAGCGACTCATTCTTCTCCAACTCTTGGAGTGGTCAATCCCATCTCGATCACACTCTGACTTCACAAGTACTTGACTGTGCCCAGAAGCCTTCCATCCCTGAATTAAAAATTCAGTTAGTCCAGTACCAAAGCACAGTGAGTTGCTTGCAAGTCAATGAGGCGATCTCAAGTCTAAGGGACATTTATACCTATATCCCATCAGAGACATTCTTGACAGCAGAATGCTCTGGAGTTGGTCACGTTCAATGACGATGTACCCTTACATCTCACCTGTATGCCATACCAGTGTCTCCACACTCCTTGGTTAAGAGGACAACCAACCCATATGGCCTACAGCGACCTATGCTTGATAGAAGCTGTCGTCCTTATTAACAGCCTATCATTTGGTCGTGAACAGTTTTAAGGACTAATCGATAAATCCTCTCTTTATCGAACTTAAATAGTCCTAAGGACTTCATCATAACAACGGAGTTCATTAGAAGATGAAAGCTTATGATGAAGATGCCAAATATATTTTATTTATTAACAAATCAATTACAATACTTGGTTGCTCAACCATCAACAGCTTGACGATTGGCTTTTTGGGACACATTTCCCAACATAATGTCTGTGACTATCTGATACGACAAGTAGATCATCCTCCACCTGCTGTCCAGCAACTGCACTCACTGATTCTGAGCCACTTCTTTATCCCTTCTTGCTCTTCCATAGTGGACATTCTCGCTTGAAGTGCCCGAACTCGTTGCACTTGAAGCATTTCATCTCTCTCTTTCCCTTCCTGGACTTGGACCGCCCCCTGGACTTGCTTCTGCCTCTGCCTCTACCTGCCCTCTCCCCTACTGCCAAACCCTCCTGGGGAGCCCAATCTCTGGTCAACTTTTCCCTCTGCTCATTCGACCTCAACACTGAGACCATGTCCTCATACTCCAGAGTCTCCTTGCCGTAGAGCAGTGTAGTCACCAAAGAATCATATGATCCTGGTAGTGAACAAAAAAGCAACAAGGACTTGTCCTCCTCATCCAGCTTCACCCCGATATTCATCAACTCCATGCACAACTGGTCGAACCTCTGAATGTGGCCAATCACATCAGATCCCTCCTGCATTCAAAGACTGTACAACTTCTTCTTCAGCATCAGCCTGTTGCACATATTCTTCCCCATATACATGGTGTGCAACTTCGACCAAAGGCCCTTCGGGGTCTTTTCTTCCAGCACCGAATACAACACCACATCCGTCAAACATTCTCTGATCATCGAGCATGCTTTCTTCTCCAACGATGCCCACTGTCTATCTGTCATTCCCTCAGGCTTCTCATCCAAAGCCTGATCCAGATCTGCTTGCACCAGAAGATCCTCCACCCAGATTTTTCACATGAAAAAATTCTCTTTGCCATCAAACTTCTCGAAATCGATCTTCATATTACTGCCCATGACTGGATCCAAGCCAAACAAGCAATATAAATTCAAGAAGTGTAAAATATACCTTGATGGTACCTTGCTAAAAATTTTCAGCACTTGGGATCTTCAACTTCTCGCACTTGGAACTGCTTCCTCACCACCATGGCTCTGATACCAACTATTGGAGCACGATCCTAGCTCCTCCCATGGACCTTGGATGCAGCAGAACTAGCAATGAATATATCTGGAGACTTTTGGACACGATCTAAGGCCCTTGACGAAATCAGTCCGGTTGCTGTCTTCTTCATCAGCCTTTCATTCCAGATGAAGAATACCTTTGAAACCACCTCTAAAAAATCCAAGATCTGGTACCCAACCAGACCAAACCTGGACCGAGGTCCTTCAATTTGTAGATCTTGAATTGGGGTGTTCTAGATAGGGAAGAAGATAGATGGAGACAGACCTCGTAGATCTATCCTGCTGCAGCCTTTTTGTAGATCTGTTGATGGAGATCTCACCCGCACCTCAAACGACCTCAGATCAACTCCAGATCTGAGAGGGACTTGTACCAACCTCTTATTAAGAGATTCTAGGTCCTGGACCTGGTATTTGGGTGCCTTCAAGAGGGGGAGAGCAGATCTAGTAGGCGGCTGCAAGGGGGAAGGGGCTAGCGCCTCCCTTCCTTTCTTTCCTTTTATGGACTGGCAGCAAGAAACCCTAGGGTTTCTTACTCCTGGTGTGTGGAAGATTTCTAGAGAGAGAGAGGGAGAAGAGAGAGAGAGACTTGGGAGAAAGAGTCATCTATTTTCTTGGCTTGATCAAAACTATACAAGTACATGTATATATAAACACCGGGTCAAGTGACCCAAATCCAAAACTCCCTTGACCAACTCTATGGGAGATTAGGTTAACTCAAGCCCATGTACACTCATGACTCGACCTAATCTTACCTATCCTGGGCCCAGACCTGGCCCATAAAGAGTTGGTCCCTTGAGGCCCACATAACCTAGATCTCAAGAACCCGAAAGGCCCACAGCCTTTCAACCTAGGGCCCAACTAGCCCTAGAGCCTCCATGAAGCCCTTATGAATGATGGACCTTGGCCTTAGCCTTGGTCCCCTGAGCCTTGGGCACACCACCTGGATCATAACAATCTTGATAGCGGATGCTCGAGACACATGACTGGTGATGAATCCTAATTCATCACACTTGATGCTAAAAATGGAGGGATGGTCACCTTTGAAGATAATGGCAAAGGAAAGATCATCGGTATAGGTAACATTGATACACTCCATCCAAGTACATTGAAAATATTTTATTAGTAGATGGTTTAAAATATAATTTATTAAGCATCAGTCAATTTTGTGATAAAGGATACAAAGTTATTTTTGAATCTTCTGTATGCATTGTAACTAGTCCTGCTAATGAAGGCATTAAATTTGTTGGGCATAGACATGGCAATATTTATATGGTAGATTTGAATAATTATCCAAAATAAACATGCAATGCCTAGTATCCTTAAATGCCAAGATTAATGAGACTAGTTGGCTTTGTCATCGTAGGCTTGCACATATTAGCATGCACTCACTTTCAAAACTCATTAAGAAGGAATTGGTTATTGGTTTACCCAAATTAAACTTTGAAAAGGATAGAATTTGTGATGCATGCCAACTAGGTAAACAAATAAGAGCTTCATTCAAATCTAAAAATATTGTTTCAACTTCTAGGCCATTAGAACTATTGCATATGGATTTATTTGGACCTACTAGAACTACTAGTCTAGGAGGAAAATGATATGGTTTTGTAATTATTGATAATTTCTTTCATTTTACATGAGTTTTTTTTTTGGCACACAAGGATGAAACTTTTCAAGTTTTTTCTAAATTTTATCGAAAAGTCACAAACGAGAAAGTTTTTTCAATTCAAAATATTCGAAGTGATCATGGAACCGAATTTGAAAATCATAATTTTGAAAAGTTTTGTGATGAAAAAAGAATAGGACACAACTTTTTGGCACCCAAGACACCCCAACAAAATGGAGTAGTAGAAAGAAAAAATAGAACTCTTGAAGAAATGGCCCATACCATACTATGTGAAAGCAACCTTCCAAGATACTTTTGGACGGAAGCAATTAACACAGCATGTTACATATTAAATCATGCTTTAATTAGATAAATTTTAAAAAAAACTCTCTATGAGCTTTGGAAAGGAAGAAAACCAAACATTGCATATTTTCATATTTTTGGTTGCCGATGTTTTATGTTAAATAATGGTAAAGAAAGACTAAAAAAATTTGATGTAAAATCTGATGAAGCAATTTTTCTTGGTTACTCCTCTTCTAGTAAAGCCTTTAGAGTTTTCAACAAAAGAACCTTAGTAGTAGAGGAGTCAATACATGTTGTCTTTGATGAAACTAACGATCTTCCTTCAAGGAAGAATGAAGGTTTTGATGATACAGATCCTCTTATAGAAAGAATAAAGGAGATCAATCTAAAAGATTCAACAATTCAAGATGATGAAGAACTTAAAGACAAACAAAATGAAGAAGGTGAAGAACGACAAGAACAACCTCAAGATACAAACAATCTCCCCAAAGAATGGAGGTATGATCACAATCACCCCAAGAAACTAATCATTGGTGATCCTACACATGGTGTAAGAACTCGTTCCTCACTTAAAGATGCACTCAATCATTTTGCTTTTGTCTCTCATCTTGAACCTAAAACTATAGACGAAGCTGAAAAAGATTATAATTGGATCAATGCAATGCAAGAAAAACTTAATCAATTTGAAAGAAATAATGTATGGACCTTAGTATCAAGACCTAAAAACTACTCAATAATTGGCACAAAATGGGTTTATAGGAATAAATTAGATGAACATGGAAATGTGATAAGAAATAAAGTAAGATTAGTTGCAAAAGATTATAATCAAGAAGAAGGAATTGATTTTGATAAGACTTTTGCACCCGTTGCTAGATTAGAGGCAATTAGACTTCTACTTGCTTATGCTTGCTTTATGAAATTTAAATTATTCCAAATGGATGTCAAAAGTGCCTTTTTGAATGGATATATCGTTGAAGAAGTTTATGTAGAACAACCTCCAGATTTTGAAAATCATGCTTTTCCTAATCACATTTTTAAATTAAATAAAGCTCTATATGGTTTGAAACAAGCACCCAGGGCTTGGTATGAAAGGCTAAGCAAATTTCTACTTAATAATAGTTTTTCAAGAGAAAATATAGACACAACTCTTTTTATTAAAAGAAATCAAGATGATATATTAGTTATACAAATATATGTTGATGATATTATTTTTGGATCTACTAATGAAACTCTTTGTCAAGATTTTGCAAAGCTCATGCAGGGGGAGTTCAAGATGAGCATGATGGGAGAACTCACATTCTTCCTCGGACTCCAAATCAAACAAACAAAGAAAAAAATCTCCATCATCCAAACCAAGTACACAAGAGAATTACTCAAAAGATTTGGAATGGAGAACTCCAAAGCAATTGGCACACCCATGAGCTCATCATGTAAGCTTGACAAGGACGAAGAAGGTAAAAGTGTAGACTTAAAATTTTATAAAGGTATGATTAGTTCTCTGTTATATTTAACTGTTAGTAGACCTAATATTATGTTTAGTATTTGCCTATGTGCTTGTTTTCAATCAAATCCAAAAGAATCATACTTGAATGCAGTTAAAAGAATCCTTAGATATTTAAATGGTACACAAACTCTAGGATTATGGTATTCTAAGAACTCATTAATTGACTTAATAGGATATTCAGATGCTGATTTTGCCGGATGTAAATTAGATAGAAAAAGTACTAGTGAAACTTATCAATTTCTTGAAGTTAATCTAATCTCTTGGTTTAGCAAGAAATAAAATTTGGTAGCTCTGTCTACAGCCGAGGCTGAATATATTGCAGTCGGAAGTTGTTGTGCTCAAATCTTGTAGATTAAGTAACAACTCGAAGACTTTGGTATCAAACTTAATGAAACTCTCATAAGATGTGATGACACTAGTGCTATAAATCTTACTAAAAATCCAATTCAATATTCTAGGTCAAAATATATTGAAATCAGGCATCATTTCATAAGAGAACATGTCCAAAATAAAGACATAATTCTTGACTATGTTTGTATTAAAAAATAATTAGCTGACATCTTTACCAAGGCCTTAAGTGAAGATAGATTTTGTGAAATTAGGAGAGAACTAGGAATCCTTGATCCATCTGCTTAGGTGTCTCTCTGATTCCAAGGTATCAATGCCAAAAATTCTTTTAGCTTAATTCTCATCTGTTCTTTTGAGCTCAAAAGTCTAAAATAAATATTCTCATGATCAATTTTTGGGTAAACATCCTTCTCCTAATATTTTAAATTTTTTCAAAATTGTTTCATCATTTTTCTAAATTTTTTTGTGCCATGAGTCGACCCCCAGGATCGACCCTAAGGTAAACTTATAATATTGACTAAATCCTTCGGGCGCTTTCTTTTTATTGAAAAACCTCCCTTGAGCCAACCCAACTCCTCATCTTCTTCCTTCCACCAAGCCAAAAGACTCCCTCTCTTCTTCCTCAAATCCAAGTTTTTCCCAAAAACTCTTCTCCCACCATCTCTCACCCTCTAAATCATCCTCTTAGAACCCAACTCCTCCCTTTTCTCCTTCTTCATTTAGAGTGAGTCGAGCTTGCCCTAGACTCTACCTGTCTTCTCCAAATCGGCACTCCTCTTCTCCAAAATCATTATCCTTCCCCTAAAAATCTTTTATCTCTGCACACGTTTTGCTCTCCTAATTTCCTTGCTAGCTTTGGTTGTGCAAATGGCTCCGAAAATGAAGCTTCCACAGAGGAGGAAATCAGTTTGCAGGTTGGAAGAAAGTATGCGGCGGAAGAGATAAGCAACCGAGACCATGTCAGCTTCAATCCCTGCTCCTGCATCTGCTCTTGCTACAACTCGGTCTCCAATCAGCCCCAGTAAGGTACCCCTTTTCGATAGGAAGGTAGAACCCGGCAAAAACATTGATTTCAGATTTTTTGAAAAAGAAGGGTTCCCTATCGGATCAAAAAGTAAGGACCAAGGTTGGGAATTCTACTACTCCCTAAAAGAAAATACCTATGTAGATCTTGTTAGGGAGTTTTATCTGAATTTGGGATACAATAATGAAACAGTAAAGGGTATAAAAATTAGCCTTGATCCTATACTTTTGAGGAAAATTCTTCATTTACCCTGTGAGGGATACACAAACATGGAACTTCCAGTTAAGGAGGAGGGAATAAATGCTATTCTAGGAAGAACCTTCACTGGAAGCCTAAACAAATTAGAGGCTAAGATTCTTTCTATTGAGATGAGGCTGCTACACCAAATGGTAACTAAGTTATTCTTCCCTAGAAGTGGTAGACATGATCTCCTCTCTGGTCGGGATATCTGCATTATGTATCATGTTATTACTCAAACCCCCCTGAACCTCCCAGCATTGATGATTGAAGCTATGAGAGAGACCTTGAATAGGTCCAAGGCACATTTGCCTTTTGGTATGGCTCTCACTTTAGTATTTTGGAGGTTTGGAGTTAGCTTTGAGGGGGAGGCAGTAGCTAGACTTTCTCACTCCGACACTATCAATCGCCATACTCTGCACCGCATGGGATTTTCCAAGACTGATGGTGGTTGGACAAAGGGTGTGGAAGAGAGAGCTGAGGACAGAGCAGAGGAGGAAGGACCATCATCACCTCTCCGTGATCACAGGACTGTATCTCCAGATATTCAGTTTGTTTCTGACCATGAGGCTGGGCCGTCAGAGTCTGCGAGGAGGCACACTTCAGTTCAGCAGCCGGACAGCAGAGCGCATCCTTCAGAGATCAGATTGGCTGATGATCAGATAGAGATGATATCTCAGCGTGTAGCTTTCATACTCTCACATCAGATGGGTACTTCAGCTTTTGCTCAGGCATCGACATCTCACGATGTATCTGATCAGACACTGATCCCCCACATCTCCACTGTGTTCCAGATGATTTTTGATCAGTTAGTACGCATCGAGCAGCTTGAGGGTTGTATAGTGAGACTGACTGACAGAGTATTTGACTTGCAGAGGCAAGTGCTAGCTCTGGCCCATCCACAGCCACATGAGGACATCACTGAGGTCTCAAACCTATCTATGGAGGCAGCCAGACTGCGAGGAGTCTTAGAGAGTGGTTTTGATTTTCTGAGGAGAGAGATCAGGGGCTCTAGTGAGCATGCTTCCACTCAGTTTACTGCACTGCTACAATCTATTTTGAGAGTTTTGAACCTTCTGGACACCATCAGACTCTCTCTTGTAGCTCGATCTTTTGCATCTCAGGCTTTAGGATCTTCTCACTGTTGGGAAATGTGTCCCAAAAAGCCAATCGTCAAGCTGTTGACGGTTGAGCAACCAAGTATTGTAATTGATTTGTTAATAAATAAAATATATTTGGCATTTTCATCATAAACTTTCATCTTCTAATGAACTCCGTTGTTATGATGAAGTCCTTAGGACTATTTAGATTCAATAAAGAGAGGATTTATCGATTAGTCCTTAAAACTGTTCACAACCAAATGATAGGCTGTTAATAAGGACGACAGCTTCTATCGAGCATAGGTCGCTGTAGGCCATATGGGTTGGTTGTCCTCTTAACCAAAGAGTGTGGAGACACTGATATGGCATACATGTGAGATATAAGGGTACATCATCATTGAACGTGACCAACTCCAGAGCATTCTGCTGTCGAGAATGTCTCTGATGGGATATAAGTATAAGTGTCCCTTAGACCTGAGATCGTCTCAGTGACTTGCAAGCAACTCACTGTGCTTTGGTATTGGACTAACTGAATTTCTAATTCAGAGACGGAAGGTTTCTGGGCACAGTCAAGTACTTGCAAAGTTAGAGTGTGATCGAGATGGGATTGACCACTCCAAGAGTTGGAGAAGAATGAGTCGCTGTATTTCAATTTAGCAAAATCTTGGCTAGGATAATCCATCAGATGGATTTGATATTTTGAAATACAATGTGGACAACCTGATCAGAGTTGATAGTTGAACTCTGGGGTGTCCTATGATCATTTTAGTCAAGGGGATGAATTATATGAAAACTATATCCACATGGGTTCTAAGGATGTTGTTCTATACATTCGACTTATCCGATCGTCGGGGACCATTGCTAGATGGTCACTTCGATTGGTACAAAAATTTATTCCTGTACTACCAGCTTAGGTTCAGACCTATGAGGTCACACACATTAGAGTTCATGATCCGATCGAATGGTTGATCAACGATTAAGAATCGTTCTAGGGTTAAATGATCAATACGATTGACATTTAACCCAGTGCAAGTATTACAGGAGGATCGATTAGCAATTTGATTGCTAATTAGCTTAATTTGATTAAGCCAATGGGCTGAGATTAAGTCTAATTAAATATAATTTAATTAGATTTGGTTTGGGCTTGATTGGATCAAGTCCAATTGGTTTATTGGATAAGCCAAGTGCAAGAAAAAACTAGTCCTAGTTCAACTAGGACTTGGGTCATTGTGCACCCTTTGCTAGTGATCCATGCACGAAAATATGGAGGAGGTGCTCAAGAGTTGGGCATCCCTTAACTTGCTATATTTGGATAAGCCTTGACTAGGTATTTGACCTATACAAGGACTCTATCATATCTCTCTATATAAGACGAGTTCCTTCATAAAATTTTTGGAGAAGATAGAGATTTGAGAGACCTTTGGGCCATCCAAAAATTAGAGAGAAAGATTTTTGAGTCATGGAGATATAAAAGACACAAGTTAGGGTGTCTAGAGAGAGAAACGAGAAGAAGAAGAGGGTCTTCTTCTAGGGTTATTTGTTTTCATATCTTTCCTCCCTCCATCTTGAGTTTCCTGAGAGCGTCTCAGATCTGAAACTTCTCCTTCTACTTTTCATCTTTGGAAGAGTCCAAATTAAGAAGAAGGAGGCACCTGATCAACCATCAAAGAAGGATCAGCGCAGTACTAGCATACTGTGTTGATTTCCTGAAGCAGGACTTCTGACCGAGATTCGTGGGCTCGTGTGGATGACTCTTAGAGGCCAGATGCATGTGCGGATTGCAACATCATCCTCAAACCTGGATCAACGAGGTTAGAACATCTAACTTGCAAGGTAATAGATCTGATCTATTGTTTAATACATACATAGATGTAGTATAGAAACATGTTGATATGATCAATATGTAGTTCATGCTATATTTATATATTTTAATTTTTGATTTAATGCTATGTAATAATCATGTAATAGGATCTTAGATCTAGGGATTCTCTACTTTTAAAAAAATAAATTTTGATTTATTTTAGTCTTCTGCTGTATGATCTTGAAAAAGTTTCAAGATCTAACCCTGAACCCTAGATCTGGTTCCTACAATTGGTATCAGAGCCCAGGTTCTTTATTACATGATTATTTATACATGCTTAGATTATTTCTTAGATTAGATCTAATTTATAATCTGATTATTAAATCTGAAATTAAAATTTTAGATCAATCACGAACTGCAAGGTTGTCTTGCTGTAAGGTTTACCCCTTACAGTGCAAAGGTTGTCCTAGTTTGTGTAGATCTATCTTTAATCATAAATTTGTTAGATATGATCTAGATTAAACTTATGATTTATTAGATTTAAAAGATGTTTAAATCTGAAATAAAATCTCTTTGTTAATTATTTTTGTACAAAAAAATTGTTTAAAGTTGAAATTGTTTCAATTACATGAACCTGTTTAGATTAGATCTAAAGTAGTTTCATGTTTATTTCACTTGTATCTTAATTATGAATCAAACATGCAATATGGTTGGTAGAATCATATTGTAAAATTATTTTACAAATATGAAAATTATTTTTTGAAAAGCCAAACCCAACCCTCAGCCCAAAACTTAATTAAGAATTAAGAAGTTGTTTGATTAGGTTCTAGGATTGTGAATTGAAGAACCTAAGACACAAATCATAACACTTTGGGTTAATGGGTTAGTGAGAATTAGGTCCATTAATTGGGTTTGACCTATGGTTAGATTAAAGATGGACTTAATTAGAGAATTGACTAAATCTAATCAATTGTTGTCTTAGATTAGGTCAAGAATTCTCTAGATCAATTACAATAGTTGTAGTTGGTCAAGTCCATGTCTTTAACGAGAACCAAATGGACTTGATTCTTGGCTAAGCGGTCTAGCATGAACTGTTAGGTTGATCTAATCGAAACTAATTAAACCAGTTGGTGTCTAAGATAAATCAGACCGGTAGTTTTTAATTGGGAGCCCGCTTACCTGGTCATTTTTGATGGTGTCTAAGGCAAGCTTTGGCAGACCCTCTCACTGATCGAACTTACCTGGCCTCTTGATGAAATTATGTTTTGATCGGATCACTTGACTATTCGAGCTGACCCACGTCAGCTAGGTAAATCAGTGTGACTGATTTAGGTGCTCATAGACCAGCCCTTTTAATGGTCTCCCTTAAGCTGACTTGGTGAAGCCAGTGGGAGGATCATGATAAGCTGGTTCATCTGACCTCATCCTCTATATTATTTAAATCTTCTAAAATTATTAGGTCCTTAAAATGATAAAGTTATAGAGATAACTGAGTCATAGCCTCCCATTAAGGTGTTTGATAATGAGTCCACTAACTCAATAATCATTGCAGACCCAAAGGCCTGGTGCTTGTTGACTAATGAAATTATCACTCATCATATGATGACTTGAAAGTGTCTCTCTAATGGTGGTTAGGTGAGCCAACCAAAGTTGGGCTTAATCATTCGATAGTTAGATACACCAAGTATGATCATGTTAATGGTTGGACCTAACCGGATCCTTACAGTGGAGGCCAAAGCCTACTGATTAGGTTTCTGGGGCAAAATTAATATTACTAGAAATTGTTTAGAAAAACAATTGATTATGAACCTACCCTTAGATGTACATGGGTTGGCCAACCAAAGTTGGGCTTGTGTGCAGTCTAAGTGGATTCTAGTACCCACTAAGGAATTAGGGTAATTCTTCGAATTGAAGGTAGAGGCTACCAATTCGAATAAAATAGTGGGAGAAACCTTTTGATTAAAGTCCAAATCTTTAGGTTTAATGAATCAATTACTAATTAGGTTATGGTTCTCCTTTGTGCAAATATGGCCACTTCCCTATCACTCCGATCATTGTTGGACAATGATAAGTTGGTGGGACCCAACTTCGGTAGCTGGTACCGAAAGTTGAAGATAGTCTTGGAGCATGAACGGATCCTATATGTAATAATGGATCCTGCACCTGAGGAGCCAGCTGTCAATGCATGTGGAACAGTCAGAGACACTTACCAAAAGTGGCTCAGTGACCGGACCACGGTGCGCTGTATCATGCTAGCTGCCATGGGCGACGAATTCAGTTGCAGATTCGAGATGGCTCAGCTAAAGGACATGCTTCAAGTGTTGGAGGATGCCTTTGGCACATTCGATGACGTGGAGAGGCACAAGACTAGTTGTGCCATCTTCAACGCCAAAATGCGGGATGGTGCCTCTGTCACTGATCATGTATTGTACATGATCGAGCTGATGGAACGATTGAGCAAGCTCAGCTTTCCCTTACATGAGCAGCTTGGGAAAGATGCAATACTGAACTCGCTGTCCAAGTCTTATCTCCCATTCCTCACTTATTATAGAATGACAAAGCCTGAAGTAAACTACCATGGGTTACTGGGGTTGCTTCAGAACTTTGAGAAGGATCACCAATTCCTCAAGGAGTCAGTGAACTCAGTAGGATGTTCGTCTTCTGGTTCTCGACCCTTTGAGAAAGGGAAGAAGAACAAGAAGAAGAAAGTGAAGAAGGTGCAAGTTCAGGCTGGGACATCAGTGCAGAGCCAGACCAAAAAGATCAAGCCTGATAAGAGTCTATTCTACTGGCAAGCACCCTAGATTAGATAGTGTGTCAGATATCTACTTATGGCATTGGAGGCTAGGTCATATAAATAAGAACAGAATAAACAGGTTGACTCAAGAGAAAATCTTCGAAGTCAGTGATTGTGAATCACTTCCAACCTGTGAGTTCTGTTGGAAAATGTGTCCCAAAAAGCCAATCGTCAAGTTGTTGATGGTTGAGCAACCAAGTATTGTAATTGATTTGTTAATAAATAAAATATATTTGGCATCTTCATCATAAGCTTTCATCTTCTAATGAACTCCGTTGTTATGATGAAGTCCTTAGGACTATTTAAGTTTGATAAAGAGAGGATTTATCGATTAGTCTTTAAAACTGTTCACGACCAAATGATAAGCTGTTAATAAGGACGACAGCTTCTATCGAGCATAGGTCACTGTAGGCCATATGGGTTGGTTGTCCTCTTAACCAAGGAGTGTGGAGACACTGGTATGGCATACAGATTAGATATAAGGGTACATCATCATTGAACGTGACCAACTCCAAAGCATTCTACTGTCGAGAATGTCTTTGATGGGATATAGGTATAAGTGTCCCTTAGACTTGAGATCGCCTCAGTGACTTGCAAGCAACTCACTGTGCTTTGGTACTGGACTAACTGAATTTCTAATTCAGAGATGGAAGGCTTCTGGGCACAGTCAAGTACTTGCGAAGTTAGAGTGTGATCGAGATGGGATTGACCACTCCAAGAGTTGGAGAAGAATGAGTCGCTGTATTTCAATTTAGCAAAACCTTGGCCAGGATAATCCATCAGATGGATTTGATATTTTGAAATACAATGTGGACAACCTGATCAGAGTTGACAGTTGAACTCTGGAGTGTCCTATGATCATTTTGGTCAAGGGGATGAATTATATGAAAACTATACCCGCATGGGTTCTAAGGATGTTGTTATACACATTCGACCTATCCGATCGTCGGGTACCATTGCTAGATGGTCACTTCGATTGGTACAGGAATTTATTCCTGTACTACCGACTTAGGTTCGGACCTATGAGGTCACACACATTAGAGTTCATGATCCGATCGGATGGTTGATCAACGATTAAGAATCGTTCTAGGGTTAAATGATCAATACGATTGACATTTAACCCAGTGCAAGTATTGCAGGAGGATCGATTAGCAATTTGATTGCTAATTGGCTTAATTTGATTAAGCCAATGGGCTGAGATTAAGTCTAATTAAATATGATTTAATTAGATTTATTTGGGACTTGATTGGATCAAGTCCAATTGGTTTATTGGATAAGCCAAGTGCAAGGAAAAACTAGTCCTAGTTCAACTAGGACTTGGGTCAATTTAATTTCTAATTTGATTAAAAAATTAAATCAGATTTAAATCTAATTTAATCTGATTAAATTAGATTTTTAATTGGGTTAAGACCTATTTTAATTAGGTTAATCTAATTTTGGTTTGATTTGGTTTGGGAAATCAAATTAAAACAAGTCATAAGATAGAATCCTAGTAAGACTAGGATTCCACCTTGCGCCACATAAGCCTTCCCCATGCCCTCTCTCTTATTCAACACCAATCTCTACTTATTTTGTATGACAAAAGCCCTCTCCCAGGTCTCTCCCACGTTCACAAAAGGTTTCCTCTCTTCTTTCTTACATGGAAGGTGGTTTGGATCAAATTAAAAAGGAATAAGTTTGGATTTCGAATTCTATGAGATAGAGTTTCAGAAATCCAAAACTCTTTCAATTTTGCACCAAATTTATCCAAATTTTTTTTAAAATTTTTGTGGATTTTAGGGTACACATTATGCACTATTTTCTAGTGATCCATGTATGAAAATATGGAGGAGGTGCTCAAGAGTTGGGCGCCCCTTAACTTGCCATGTTTGGATAAGCCTTGACTAGGTATTTGACCTAGACAAGGACTCTATCATATCTCTCTGTATAAAATGAGTTTCTCCATAAAATTTTAGGAGAGGATATAGATTTGAGAGACCTGTGTGCCAGAAAAAAATTAGAGAGAAATACTTTTGGGTCGTGGAGATATAAAAGATGCAAGTTAGGGTGTCTAGAGAGAAAAATGTGAAGAAGAAGAGGGTCTTCTTCTAGGGTTTTTTGTTTTCATATCTTTCATCCCTCCATCTTGAGTTTCCTGAGAGTGTCTCAGATTTGAAACTCTTTCTTTTACTTTCCATCTTTGGAAGATTCCAAATCAAGAAGAAGGAGGCACCTGATCAACCATCAAAGAAGGATCAGCGCAGTACTAGCATACTGTGCTGATTTCTTGAAGCAGGACTTCTGATCGAGATTCGTGGGCTCGTGTGGATGACTCCTAGAGGTCGGACGCGTGTGCGGCTTGCAACATTATCCTTAAGCCCGGATCAATGAGGTTAGAGCATCTAACTTGCAAGGTAATAGATCTGATCTATTGTTTAATACATACATTAGATATGGTATAGAAACATGTTGATATGATCAACATGTAGTTCATGCTATATTTATATATTTTAATTTTTAATTTAATGCTATATAATAATCATGTAATAGGATCTTAGATCTAGAGATTCTCTAATTTTAGAAAATAAATTTTGATTTATTTTAGTCTTCCGCTGTATGATCTTGAAAAAGTTTCAAGATCTAACCCTGAAACCCTAGATCAGGTTCCTACAATTGGTATCAGAGCCTAGGTTCTTTATTACATGATTATTTATACATGCTTAGATTATTTCTTAGATTATATCTAATTTATAATCTAATTATTAAATCTGAAATTAAAATTTTAGATCAATCACGAACTACAAGGTTGTCCTGCTGTAAGGTTTACCCCTTACAGTACAAAGGTTGTCCTAGTTTGTGTAGATCTATCTTTAATCATAAATTTGTTAGATATGATCTAGATTAAATTTATGATTTATTAGATTTAAAAGGTATTTAAATCTGAAATAAAATCTCTTTGTTAAATAATTTTTGTGCAAAGAAATTGTTTAAAGTTGAAACTGTTTCAATTACATGACCTGTTTAGATTAGATCTAAAGTAGTTTCATGTTTATTTCACTTGTATCTTGATTATGAATCAAACATGTAATATGGTTGGTAGAATCATATTATAAAATTATTTTATAAATACGAAAATTATTTTTTGAAAAGCCGAACCCAACCCTCAGTCCAAAACTTAATTAAGAATTAAGAAGTTGTTTGATTAGGTTCTAGGATTGTGAATTGAAGAACCTAAGACACAAATCATAACACATTGGGTGAATGGGTTAGTGGGAATTAGGTCCATTAATTGGGTTAGACCTATGGTTAGATTAAAGATGGACTTAATTAGAGAATTGACTAAATCTAATCAATTGTTGTCTTAGATTAGGTCAAGGATTCTCTAGATCAATTACAATAGTTGTAGTTGGTCAAGTCCATGTCTTTAACGAGAACCAAATAGACTTGATTCTTGGCTAAGCGGTCTAGCATAAACTGTTAGGTTGATCTAATCGAAACTAATTAAACCAGTTGGTGTCTAAGGTAAACCAGACCGGTGGTTTTTAATTGGGAGCCCGCTTACCTGGCCATTTCTGATGGTGTCTAAGGCAAGTTTTGGCAGACCCTCCCACTGATCGAACTTACCTGACCTCTTGGTGAAATTATGTTTTGATCGGATCAGTTGACTATTCGAGCTGACCCATGTCAGCTAGGTAAATCAGTGTGACTGATTTAGGTGCTCCTAGACCAGCTCTGGTCTCCCTTAAGCTGACTTGGTGAAGCCAGTGGGAGGATCATGATAAGCTAGTTCATCTGACTTCATCCTCTATATTATTTAAATCTTCTAAAATTATTAGGTTCTTAAAATGATAAAGTTATGGAGATAACTGAGTCATAGCCTCCCATTAAGGTGTTTGATAATGAGTCCATTAACTCAATAATCATTGCAGACCCAAAGGCCTGGTGCTTGTTGACTAATGGAATTATCACTCATCATATGATGACTTGGAAGTGTCTCTCTAATGGTGGTTAGGTGAGCCAACCAAAGTTGGGCTTAATCATTCGTTGGTTAGATACACCAAGTATGATCATGTTAATAGTTGGACCTAACCGGATCCTTACAGTGGAGGTCAAAGCCTACTGATTAGGTTTCTGGGGTAAAATTAAAATTACTAGAAATTATTTAGAGAAACAATTGGTTATGAACCTACCCTTAGATGTACATGGGTTGGCCAACCAAAGTTGAGCTTGTGTGCAGTCTAAGTGGATTCTAGTACCCACTAAGGAATTAGGATAATTCCTCGAGTTGGAGGTAGAAGCTACCAAATAAAATAGTGGAAGAAACCTTTTGATTAAAGTCCAAATCTTTAGGTTTAATGAATCAATTACTAATTAGGTTATGGTTCTCCTTTGTACAAATATGGCCACTCCCTATTGCTTCGATCATTGTTGGACAATGATAAGTTGGTAGGACCCAACTTCGATAGCTGGTATCGAAAGTTGAAGATAGTCCTGGAGCATGAATGGATCCTATATGTGATAATGGATCCTGCACCTGAGGAGCTAGCTGTCAATGCACGTGAAACAGTCAGAGACACTTACCAGAAGTAGCTCAGTGATCGGACCACGGTGCGCTGTATCATGCTGGCTACCATGAGCGACGAGTTCAGTCGTAGATTCGAGACGGCTCAGCCAAAGGACATGCTTCAAGTGTTGGAGGATGCCTTTGGCACACCCGATGACGTAGAGAGGCGCAAGACTAGTTGTGCCATCTTCAATGCCAAAATACGGGATGGTGCCTCTATCACTGATCATGTATTGTACATGATCGAGCTGATGGAACGATTGAGCAAGCTCGTCTTTCCCTTGCATGAGCAGCTTGGAAAGATGCAATACTGAACTCGCTGCCCAAGTCTTATCTCCCATTCCTCACTCATTATAGAATGACAAAGCCTGAAGAGAACTACCATGGGTTACTGGGGTTGCTTCAGAACTTTGAGAAGGATCACCAACTTTACAAGGAGTCGGTGAACTTAGTGGGAGGTTCGTCTTCTGGTTCTCGACCTTTTAAGAAAGGGAAGAAGAACAAGAAGAAGAAAGTGAAGAAGGTACAAGTTCAGGCTGGGACATCTGTGCAGAGCCAGACCAAAAAGATCAAGCCTGATAAGAGTCTATTCTACTGGCAAGTACCCTAGATTAGATAGTGTGTCAGATATCTACTTTTGGTACTGTAGGCTAGGTCATATAAACAAGAACAGAATAAATAAGTTGACTCAAGAGGGAATCTTCGAAGTCAGTGATTGTGAATCACTTCTAACCTGTGAGTTCTGTCTTCTTAGTAAAATGACCAAGTCACCTTTTACTGGAAAAGGTGAGAGAGCTATTGAGCTCTTAGGCCTAGTACATACTGATGTTTGCAAGCCCATGAGCACCAGTGCTAGAGGTGGATATTTCTACTTCATAACTTTCACGGATGACCTATCCCGATATGGATATGTCTATCTGATGAAACATAAGTCAGATTCATTTGAAATGTTCAAACGATTCCGAAGTGAAGTAGAAAAATAAACTGGGAAGAGTATGAAAACTCTTCAATCTGATCGAGGAGGAGAATACCTTTCTAGTGAATTTCTCACATATCTAGGAGAGAATGGGATTCTCTCTCAATGGACTCCTCCAGGAATACCACAATATAATGGTATGTCTGAAAGGAGGAATCGGACTCTGTTAGACATGATTCGATCCATGATGGGTTTAGCTAGCTTGCCGATATCCTTCTGGGGATATGCACTCGAATCGGCCTGTTATCTGTTAAATAGAGTTCCAAGTAAGTCTATAATTAAGACTCCATATGAGATATGGACGGGATGTAAGCCAGCACTTTCACACCTTAGGGTCTGGGGGTGCCCGGCCTATGTCAAATGATTAGTCACAGACAAACTTGGACCTAGGTCTGACAAATGCTCATTCATAGGGTACCCCAAAGAGATAAAAGGATATTTTTTCTACCATGCTAATGAACAAAAGGTATTCGTCAGCCTTAAGGCAATCTTTTTAGAAAAGAAGTTCCTTGGTGAAGGAACCGTTGCCTCTAAGGTTGAACTTGATGAAGTTCAACAGGTAGAAGGACCGACACCAATACCTGAACCTGAGTCTGATATGATTAGATCATATTTGGAGCCCAATGTACCGCACCATTAAGACGATCCGATAGAGTACCGCATTAGCCGGACAGATACTATGGTTTCTTGGTCCGGGACGGTGATCCCATCGAACTTGATGAGAATAATGAGGATCCGATCACCTATATTGATGCAATGCAGAGACCTGATTCCGAGAAATAGCTTGAAGCCATGAAATTCGAAATGGAGTCCATGAAGGTCAACAATGTATGGACATTGGTTGACCCACCTGAAGGGGTTAAACCCATTGGGTGTAAATTGGTCTTCAAAAGGAAGAGGGGCACAAACAGAAAGGTGGAGACCTATAAAGCCCGTCTGGTTGCCAAGGGGTATCATCAATGTTATGGTATTGACTATGACGAGACGTTTTCTCCTGTGGCAATGCTCAAATCCATTCGGATAATGCTTGCAATAGCTACCCATCTGGATTATGAGATCTGGCAGATGGATGTAAAGACAGCTTTCCTGAATGGAGAGCTGACCAAAGAGGTGTATATGATACAACCTGAGGGGTTTACATCCACAAATGAGTCCAAGGTGTGCAAGCTTCAGAGATCCATTTATGAATTGAAGCAAGCTTCTCGGAGTTGGAACATACATTTTGATAAGGTGATCAAAACGTATGGCTTCATTAAGAATGGAGAAGAGCCCTGCATCTATAAATGGGCAAATGGTCTAGTTGTGGTATTCCTTGTCTTGTACGTGGATGACATTCTCTTAATCGAAAATGACATCCCCGCACTACAGGGAATAAAAGTTTGGTTGTTATCACAGTTCTCCATGAAGGACTTGGGTGAAGCATCCTACATCCTAGGGATGAAGATCTATAGGGATAGATCTAAAAGGATGCTTGGGTTATCCCAGTCCATGTACATAGACACTGTGCTGAAGAGGTTCAGCATGGAGAATTCCAAGAAGGGCTATCTACCGATAGGCCATGGAATTTCTCTCTCTAAGAAGGATTGTCCGACAACTCCTGAAGAGAGAGAGCGTATGAGTAGAGTCCCATATGCTTCAGTCGTGGGATCTATCATGTATGCCATGACATGTACAAGACTAGATGTGGCATACTCACTAGGAGTAGTGAGTAGATACCAATCTGATCCTGGAGAAAATCACTGGAAAGTGGTTAAAGCCATCCTTAAGTATTTGAGAAATACTAAAGACCAATGGTTGGTTTATGGCAAGTCAGATCTGAAACTTGTGGGGTTCACAGACTCTAGCTTCCAATCTGACAATGATGACAGCAGGAGCGTATCAGGTTATATCTTTACTCTGAATGGTGGAGCCATCTGCTGGAAGAGTTCTAAGCAGCATACTGTGGTAGACTCTGTTTGTGAAGCGGAGTACATCGCAGCATCGGATGCCGCGAAGGAAGCTGTGTGGCTGGAAAAATTCATCAACGAGCTCGGAGTAGCACCCTCCCTCGATGGTCCGGTCCTGTTCTACTGCGACAGCACTGGTGCCATAGCTCAGGTGAAGGAATCCAAAGCACATCAGCGGATGAAGCACATCTTGCATCGCTTCCACCTGGTCTGAGAGAACATCGACCTTCAGAAGATCGACGAAAAGGAGAACCTAGCCAACCCCATCACTAAAGCCCTGGCGATAAAGGAGTTCGACAACCACAAGTCAAAGATGGGTATTAGATACTGTGCCAAGTGGCTTTAGGACAAGTGGAAGTTGTTGGGAAATGT